>NW_027440312.1:0-143474 GCF_031893055.1 Leptodactylus fuscus
CCCCTTATAATACATATTTTCCTCTGTTATTATAATATACAGTGCCCCCTATCATTATATAATGTCCTCTCTTATTATAATATACAGTGCCCCTATCAATACATAATGTCCTCTGTTATTATAATATGCAGTGCCCCTTATATTAAATAATGTCCTCTGATATTATAATATACAGTGCCCCCTATCATTATATAATGTCCTCTGTTATTATACTATACAGTGCCCTTTATATTACATAATGTCCTCTGTTATTATAATATACAGTGCCCCTTATATTACATAATGTCTTCTGTTATTATAATATACAGTGCCCCTTATATTACATAATGTCCTCTGTTATTATAATATACAGTGCCCCTTATATTACATAATGTCCTCTGTTCTTATAATATACGGTGCCACTTATATTACATAATGTCCTCTGTTATTATAATATACAGTGCCCCCTATCATTACATAATGTCCTCTGTTATTATAATATACACTGCCCCCTATCATTACATAATGTCCTCTGTTATTATAATATACAGTGTCCCCTATCATTACATAATGTCCTCTGTTATTATAATATACAATGACCCCTATGATTACATAATGTCCTCTGTTATTATAATATACAGTGCCCCATATATTACATAATGTCCTCTGTTATTATAATATACAGTGCCCCCTATCATTACATAATGTCCTCTGTTATTATAATATACACTGCCCCCTATCATTACATAATGTCCTCTGTTATTATAATATACAGTGCCCCCTATCATTACATAATGTCCTCTGTTATTATAATATACAGTGACCCCTATGATTACATAATGTCCTCTGTTATTATAATATACAGTGCCCCCTATCATTATATAATGTCCTCTCTTATTATAATATACAGTGCCCCCAATCATTACATAATGTCCTCTGTTATTATAATATACAGTGCCCCTTATATTACATAATGTCCTCTATTATTATAATATACAGTGCCCCCTATCATTATATAATGTCCTCTCTTATTATAATATACAGTGCCCCCAATCATTACATAATGTCCTCTGTTATTATAATATACAGTGCCCCTTATATTACATAATGTCCTCTGTTATTGTAATATACAGTGCCCCTTATATAACATAATGTCCTCTGTTATTATAATATACAGTGCCACTTATATTACATAATGTCCTCTGTTATTATAATATACAGTGCCCCTTATATTACATAATGTCATCTATTATTATAATATACAGTGCCCCTATCAATACATAATGTTCTCTCTTATTATAATATACAGTGCCCCCTATCATTACATAATGTCCTCTGTTATTATAATATACAGTGCCCCTTATATTACATAATGTCCACTAATATTATAATATACAGTGCCCCCTATCATTACATAATGTCCTCTGTTATTATAATATACAGTGCCCCTTATAATACATATTTTCCTCTGTTATTATAATATACAGTGCCCCCTATCATTATATAATGTCCTCTCTTATTATAATATACAGTGCCCCTATCAATACATAATGTCCTCTGTTATTATAATATACAGTGCCCCTTATATTAAATAATGTCCTCTGATATTATAATATACAGTGACCCCTATCATTATATAATGTCCTCTGTTATTATACTATACAGTGCCCTTTATATTACATAATGTCCTCTGTTATTATAATATACAGTGCCCCTTATATTACATAATGTCTTCTGTTATTATAATATACAGTGCCCCTTATATTACATAATGTCCTCTGTTATTATAATATACAGTGCCCCTTATATTACATAATGTCCTCTTTTATTATAATATACCGTGCCCCTTATATTACATAATGTCCTCTGATATTACAATATACAGTGCCCCTTATATTACATAATGTCCTCTGTTATTATAATATACAGTGCCCCCTATCATTACATAATGTCCTCTGTTATTATAATATACAGTGCCCCTTATATTACATAATTTCCTCTGTTATTATAATATACAGTGCCCCCTATCATTATATAATGTCCTCTGTTATTATAATATACAGTGCCCCTTATATTACATAATGTCCTCTGTTATTATAATATACAGTGCCCCCTATCATTACATAATGTCCTCTGTTATTATAATATACAGTGCCCCTTATATTACATAATGTCCTCTGTTATTATAATATACAGTGCCCCCTATCATTATATAATGTCCTCTGTTATTATAATATACAGTGCCCCCTATCATTACATAATATCCTCTGTTATTATAATATACAGTGCCCATTATATTACTTAATGTCCTCTGTTATTATAATATACAGTGCTCCCTATCATTACATAATGTCCTCTCTTATTATAATATACAGTGTCCCCTATCATTACATAATATCCTCTGTTATTATAATATACAGTGCCCCTTATATTACATAATGTCCTCTGTTATTATAATATACAGTGCCCCCTATCATTACATAATGTCCTCTGTTATTATAATATACAGTGCCCCTTATATTACATAATGTCCTCTGTTATTATAATATACAGTGCCCCCTATCATTACATAATGTCCTCTGTTATTATAATATACAGTGCCCCTTATATTACATAATGTCCTCTGTTATTATAATATACAGTGCCCCCTATCATTACATAATGTCCTCTGTTATTATAATATACAGTGCCCCCTATCATTACATAATGTCCTCTGTTATTATAATATACAGTGCCCCCTATCATTACATAATGTCCTCTGTTAATATAATATACAGTGCCCCTTATATTACATAATGTCCTCTGTTATTATAATATACAGTGCCCCCTATCATTATATAATGTCCTCTCTTATTATAATATACAGTGTCCCCTATCATTACATAATATCCTCTGTTATTATAATATACAGTGCCCCTTTTATTACATAATGTCCTCTGTTATTATAATATACAGTGCCTCCTATCATTACATAATGTCCTCTGTTATTATAATATACAGTGCCCCTTATATTACATAATGTCCTCTATTATTATAATATACAGTGCCCCCTATCATTATATAATGTCCTCTCTTATTATAATATACAGTGCCCCCAATCATTACATAATGTCCTCTGTTATTATAATACACAGTGCCCCCTATCATTACATAATGTCCTCTGTTATTATAATATACAGTGCCCCTTATATTACATAATGTCCTCTGTTATTATAATATACAGTGCCCCTTATATTACATAATGTCCTCTGTTATTATAATATACAGTGCCCCTTATATTACATAATGTCCTCTGTTATTATAATATACAGTGCCCCCTATCATTATATAATGTCCTCTCTTATTATAATATACAGTGCCCCCTATCATTACATAATGTCCTCTGTTATTATAAAATACAGTGCCCCTTATATTACATAATGTCCTCTGTTATTATAATATACAGTGCCCCCTATCATTATATAATGTCCTCTCTTATTATAATATACAGTGCCCCTTATATTACATAATGTCCTCTGTTATTATAATATACAGTGCCCCTTATATTACATAATGTCCTCTGATATTATAATATACAGTGCCCCCTATCATTACATAATGTCCTCTGTTATTATAATATACAGTGCCCCCTATCATTACATAATGTCCTCTGTTATTATAATATACAGTGCCCCTTATATTACATAATGTCCTCTGTTATTATAATATACAGTGCCCATTATATAACATAATTTCCTCTGTTATTATAATATACAGTGCCACTTATATTACATAATGTCCTCTGTTATTATAATATACAGTGCCCCCTATCATTACATAATGTCCTCTGTTATTATAATATACAGTGCACCCTATCATTACATAATGTCCTCTGTTATTATAATATACAGTGCCCCCTATCATTACATAATGTCCTCTGTTATTATAATATATAGTGCCCCCTATCATTACATAATGTCCTCTGTTATTATAATATACAGTGCCCCTTATATTACATAATGTCCTCTGTTATTATAATATACAGTGCCCCCTATCATTACATAATGTCCTCTGTTATTATAATATACAGTGCCCCCTATCATTACATAATGTCCTCTGTTATTATAATATACAGTGCCCCTTATAATACATAATTTCCTCTGTTATTATAATATACAGTGCCCCCTATCATTATATAATGTCCTCTCTTATTATAATATACAGTGCCCCTATTAATACATAATGTCCTCTGTTATTATAATATACAGTGCCCCTTATATTACATAATGTCCACTGATATTATAATATACAGTGTCCCTTATATTACATAATGTCCTCTGTTATTATAATATACAGTGCCCCCTATCATTACATAATGTCCTCTGTTATTATAATATACAGTGCCCCTTATAATACATAATTTCCTCTGTTATTATAATATACAGTGCCCCCTATCATTATATAATGTCCTCTCTTATTATAATATACAGTGTCCCCTATCATTACATAATATCCTCTGTTATTATAATATACAGTGCCCCTTTTATTACATAATGTCCTCTGTTATTATAATATACAGTGCCTCCTATCATTACATAATGTCCTCTGTTATTATAATATACAGTGCCCCTTATATTACATAATGTCCTCTATTATTATAATATACAGTGCCCCCTATCATTATATAATGTCCTCTCTTATTATAATATACAGTGCCCCCTATCATTATATAATGTCCTCTCTTATTATAATACACAGTGCCCCCTATCATTACATAATGTCCTCTGTTATTATAATATACAGTGCCCCTTATATTACATAATGTCCTCTGTTATTATAATATACAGTGCCCCTTATATTACATAATGTCCTCTGTTATTATAATATACAGTGCCCCTTATATTACATAATGTCCTCTGTTATTATAATATACAGTGCCCCCTATCATTATATAATGTCCTCTCTTATTATAATATACAGTGCCCCCTATCATTACATAATGTCCTCTGTTATTATAATATACAGTGCCCCTTATATTACATAATGTCCTCTGTTATTATAATATACAGTGCCCCCTATCATTATATAATGTCCTCTCTTATTATAATATACAGTGTCCCCAATTAATACATAATGTCCTCTGTTATTATAATATACAGTGCCCCCTATCATTACATAATGTCCTCTGTTATTATAATATACAGTGCCCCTTATATTACATAATGTCCTCTGTTATTATAATATACAGTGCCCCCTATAATTATATAATGTCCTCTCTTATTATAATATACAGTGCCCCCTATCATTACATAATGTCCTCTCATATTATAATATACAGTGCCCCTTATATTACATAATGTCCTCTGTTATTATAATATACAGTGGCCCTTATTTTACATAATGTCCTCTGATGTTATAATATACAGTGCCCCCTATCATTATATAATGTCCTCTGTTATTATAATATACAGTGCCCCTTATATTACATAATGTCCTCTGTTATTATAATATACAGTGCCCCCTATCATTACATAATGTCCTCTGTTATTATAATATACAGTGCCCCTTATATTACATAATGTCCTCTGTTATTATAATATACAGTGCCCCTTATATAACATAATGTCCTCTGTTATTATAATATACAGTGCCACTTATATTACATAATGTCCTCTGTTATTATAATATACAGTGCCCCCTATCATTACATAATGTCCTCTGTTATTATAATATACAGTGCACCCTATCATTACATAATGTCCTCTGTTATTATAATATACAGTGCCCCCTATCATTACATAATGTCCTCTGTTATTATAATATACAGTGCCCCCTATCATTACATAATGTCCTCTGTTATTATAATATACAGTGCCCCCTATCATTACATAATGTCCTCTGTTATTATAATATACAGTGCCCCCTATCATTACATAATGTCCTATGTTATTATAATATACAGTGCCCCTTATATTACATAATGTCCTATGTTATTATAATATACAGTGCCCCTTATATTACATAATGTCCTCTGTTATTATAATATACAGTGCCCCCTATCATTATATAATGTCCTCTCTTATTATAATATACAGTGTCCCCTATCATTACATTATGTCCTCTGTTATTATAATATACAGTGCCCCCTATCATTACATAATGTCCTCTGTTATTATAATATACAGTGCCCCTTATATTACATAATGTCCTCTATTATTATAATATACAGTGCCCCCTATCATTATATAATGTCCTCTGTTATTATAATATACAGTGCCCCCAATCATTACATAATGTCCTCTGTTATTATAATATACAGTGCCCCCTATCATTACATAATGTCCTCTGTTATTATAATATACAGTGCCTCCTATCATTACATAATGTCCTCTGTTATTATAATATACAGTGCCCCTTATATTACATAATGTCCTCTATTATTATAATATACAGTGCCCCCTATCATTATATAATGTCCTCTGTTATTATAATATACAGTGCCCCCTATCATTACATAATGTCCTCTGTTAATATAATATACAGTGCCCCTTATATTACATAATGTCCTCTGTTATTATAATATACAGTGCCCCCTATCATTATATAATGTCCTCTCTTATTATAATATACAGTGTCCCCTATCATTACATAATATCCTCTGTTATTATAATATACAGTGCCCCTTTTATTACATAATGTCCTCTGTTATTATAATATACAGTGCCTCCTATCATTACATAATGTCCTCTGTTATTATAATATACAGTGCCCCTTATATTACATAATGTCCTCTATTATTATAATATACAGTGCCCCTTATATTACATAATGTCCTCTGTTATTATAATATACAGTGCCCCCTATCATTATATAATGTCCTCTCTTATTATAATATACAGTGCCCCCAATCATTACATAATGTCCTCTGTTATTATAATACACAGTGCCCCCTATCATTACATAATGTCCTCTGTTATTATAATATACAGTGCCCCTTATATTACATAATGTCCTCTGTTATTATAATATACAGTGCCCCTTATATTACATAATGTCCTCTGTTATTATAATATACAGTGCCCCTTATATTACATAATGTCCTCTGTTATTATAATATACAGTGCCCCCTATCATTATATAATGTCCTCTCTTATTATAATATACAGTGCCCCCTATCATTACATAATGTCATCTGTTATTATAATATACAGTGCCCCTTATATTACATAATGTCCTCTGTTATTATAATATACAGTGCCCCCTATCATTACATAATGTCCTCTGTTATTATAATATACAGTGCCCCCTATCATTACATAATGTCCTCTGTTAATATAATATACAGTGCCCCTTATATTACATAATGTCCTCTGTTATTATAATATACAGTGCCCCCTATCATTATATAATGTCCTCTCTTATTATAATATACAGTGTCCCCTATCATTACATAATATCATCTGTTATTATAATATACAGTGCCCCTTTTATTACATAATGTCCTCTGTTATTATAATATACAGTGCCTCCTATCATTACATAATGTCCTCTGTTATTATAATATACAGTGCCCCTTATATTACATAATGTCCTCTATTATTATAATATACAGTGCCCCCTATCATTATATAATGTCCTCTCTTATTATAATATACAGTGCCCCCAATCATTACATAATGTCCTCTGTTATTATAATACACAGTGCCCCCTATCATTACATAATGTCCTCTGTTATTATAATATACAGTGCCCCTTATATTACATAATGTCCTCTGTTATTATAATATACAGTGCCCCTTATATTACATAATGTCCTCTGTTATTATAATATACAGTGCCCCTTATATTACATAATGTCCTCTGTTATTATAATATACAGTGCCCCCTATCATTATATAATGTCCTCTCTTATTATAATATACAGTGCCCCCTATCATTACATAATGTCCTCTGTTATTATAATATACAGTGCCCCTTATATTACATAATGTCCTCTGTTATTATAATATACAGTGCCCCCTATCATTATATAATGTCCTCTCTTATTATAATATACAGTGCCCCTTATATTACATAATGTCCTCTGTTATTATAATATACAGTGCCCCATATATTACATAATGTCCTCTGATATTATAATATACAGTGCCCCCTATCATTATATAATGTCCTCTGTTATTATAATATACAGTGCCCCTTATATTACATAATGTCCTCTGTTATTATAATATACAGTGCCCCCTATCATTACATAATGTCCTCTGTTATTATAATATACAGTGCCCCTTATATTACATAATGTCCTCTGTTATTATAATATACAGTGCCCCTTATATTACATAATGTCCTCTGTTATTATAATATACAGTGCCCATTATATAACATAATGTCCTCTGTTATTATAATATACAGTGCCACTTATATTACATAATGTCCTCTGTTATTATAATATACAGTGCCCCCTATCATTACATAATGTCCTCTGTTATTATAATATACAGTGCACCCTATCATTACATAATGTCCTCTGTTATTATAATATACAGTGCCCCCTATCATTACATAATGTCCTCTGTTATTATAATATACAGTGCCCCCTATCATTACATAATGTCCTCTGTTATTATAATATACAGTGCCCCTTATATTACATAATGTCCTCTGTTATTATAATATACAGTTCCCCCTATCATTACATAATGTCCTCTGTTATTATAATATACAGTGCCCCCTATCATTACATAATGTCCTCTGTTATTATAATATACAGTGCCCCTTATAATACATAATTTCCTCTGTTATTATAATATACAGTGCCCCCTATCATTATATAATGTCCTCTCTTATTATAATATACAGTGCCCCTATTAATACATAATGTCCTCTGTTATTATAATATACAGTGCCCCTTATATTACATAATGTCCACTGATATTATAATATACAGTGCCCCTTATATTACATAATGTCCTCTGTTATTATAATATACAGTGCCCCCTATCATTACATAATGTCCTCTGTTATTATAATATACAGTGCCCCTTATAATACATAATTTCCTCTGTTATTATAATATACAGTGCCCCCTATCATTATATAATGTCCTCTCTTATTATAATATACAGTGTCCCCTATCATTACATAATATCCTCTGTTATTATAATATACAGTGCCCCTTTTATTACATAATGTCCTCTGTTATTATAATATACAGTGCCTCCTATCATTACATAATGTCCTCTGTTATTATAATATACAGTGCCCCTTATATTACATAATGTCCTCTATTATTATAATATACAGTGCCCCCTATCATTATATAATGTCCTCTCTTATTATAATATACAGTGCCCCCTATCATTATATAATGTCCTCTCTTATTATAATACACAGTGCCCCCTATCATTACATAATGTCCTCTGTTATTATAATATACAGTGCCCCTTATATTACATAATGTCCTCTGTTATTATAATATACAGTGCCCCTTATATTACATAATGTCCTCTGTTATTATAATATACAGTGCCCCTTATATTACATAATGTCCTCTGTTATTATAATATACAGTGCCACTTATATTACATAATGTCCTCTGTTATTATAATATACAGTGCCCCCTATCATTACATAATGTCCTCTGTTATTATAATATACAGTGCACCCTATCATTACATAATGTCCTCTGTTATTATAATATACAGTGCCCCCTATCATTACATAATGTCCTCTGTTATTATAATATACAGTGCCCCCTATCATTACATAATGTCCTCTGTTATTATAATATACAGTGCCCCTTATATTACATAATGTCCTCTGTTATTATAATATACAGTTCCCCCTATCATTACATAATGTCCTCTGTTATTATAATATACAGTGCCCCCTATCATTACATAATGTCCTCTGTTATTATAATATACAGTGCCCCTTATAATACATAATTTCCTCTGTTATTATAATATACAGTGCCCCCTATCATTATATAATGTCCTCTCTTATTATAATATACAGTGCCCCTATTAATACATAATGTCCTCTGTTATTATAATATACAGTGCCCCTTATATTACATAATGTCCACTGATATTATAATATACAGTGCCCCTTATATTACATAATGTCCTCTGTTATTATAATATACAGTGCCCCCTATCATTACATAATGTCCTCTGTTATTATAATATACAGTGCCCCTTATAATACATAATTTCCTCTGTTATTATAATATACAGTGCCCCCTATCATTATATAATGTCCTCTCTTATTATAATATACAGTGTCCCCTATCATTACATAATATCCTCTGTTATTATAATATACAGTGCCCCTTTTATTACATAATGTCCTCTGTTATTATAATATACAGTGCCTCCTATCATTACATAATGTCCTCTGTTATTATAATATACAGTGCCCCTTATATTACATAATGTCCTCTATTATTATAATATACAGTGCCCCCTATCATTATATAATGTCCTCTCTTATTATAATATACAGTGCCCCCTATCATTATATAATGTCCTCTCTTATTATAATACACAGTGCCCCCTATCATTACATAATGTCCTCTGTTATTATAATATACAGTGCCCCTTATATTACATAATGTCCTCTGTTATTATAATATACAGTGCCCCTTATATTACATAATGTCCTCTGTTATTATAATATACAGTGCCCCTTATATTACATAATGTCCTCTGTTATTATAATATACAGTGCCCCCTATCATTATATAATGTCCTCTCTTATTATAATATACAGTGCCCCCTATCATTACATAATGTCCTCTGTTATTATAATATACAGTGCCCCTTATATTACATAATGTCCTCTGTTATTATAATATACAGTGCCCCCTATCATTATATAATGTCCTCTCTTATTATAATACACAGTGTCCCCAATTAATACATAATGTCCTCTGTTATTATAATATACTGTGCCCCCTATCATTACATAATGTCCTCTGTTATTATAATATACAGTGCCCCTTATATTACATAATGTCCTCTGTTATTATAATATACAGTGCCCCCTATAATTATATAATGTCCTCTCTTATTATAATATACATTCCCCCCTATCATTACATAATGTCCTCTCATATTATAATATACAGTGCCCCTTATATTACATAATGTCCTCTGTTATTATAATATACAGTGGCCCTTATTTTACATAATGTCCTCTGATGTTATAATATACAGTGCCCCCTATCATTATATAATGTCCTCTGTTATTATAATATACAGTGCCCCTTATATTACATAATGTCCTCTGTTATTATAATATACAGTGCCCCCTATCATTACATAATGTCCTCTGTTATTATAATATACAGTGCCCCTTATATTACATAATGTCCTCTGTTATTATAATATACAGTGCCCCTTATATAACATAATGTCCTCTGTTATTATAATATACAGTGCCACTTATATTACATAATGTCCTCTGTTATTATAATATACAGTGCCCCCTATCATTACATAATGTCCTCTGTTATTATAATATACAGTGCACCCTATCATTACATAATGTCCTCTGTTATTATAATATACAGTGCCCCCTATCATTACATAATGTCCTCTGTTATTATAATATACAGTGCCCCCTATCATTACATAATGTCCTCTGTTATTATAATATACAGTGCCCCCTATCATTACATAATGTCCTCTGTTATTATAATATACAGTGCCCCCTATCATTACATAATGTCCTCTGTTATTATAATATACAGTGCCCCCTATCATTACATAATGTCCTATGTTATTATAATATACAGTGCCCCTTATATTACATAATGTCCTATGTTATTATAATATACAGTGTCCCTTATATTACATAATGTCCTCTGTTATTATAATATACAGTGCCCCCTATCATTATATAATGTCCTCTCTTATTATAATATACAGTGTCCCCTATCATTACATTATGTCCTCTGTTATTATAATATACAGTGCCCCCTATCATTACATAATGTCCTCTGTTATTATAATATACAGTGCCCCTTATATTACATAATGTCCTCTATTATTATAATATACAGTGCCCCCTATCATTATATAATGTCCTCTCTTATTATAATATACAGTGCCCCCAATCATTACATAATGTCCTCTGTTATTATAATATACAGTGCCCCCTATCATTACATAATGTCCTCTGTTATTATAATATACAGTGCCTCCTATCATTACATAATGTCCTCTGTTATTATAATATACAGTGCCCCTTATATTACATAATGTCCTCTATTATTATAATATACAGTGCCCCCTATCATTATATAATGTCCTCTCTTATTATAATATACAGTGCCCCCTATCATTATATAACGTCCTCTCTTATTATAATACACAGTGCCCCCTATCATTACATAATGTCCTCTGTTATTATAATATACAGTGCCCCTTATATTACATAATGTCCTCTGTTATTATAATATACAGTGCCCCTTATATTACATAATGTCCTCTGTTATTATAATATACAGTGCCCCTTATATTACATAATGTCCTCTGTTATTATAATATACAGTGCCCCCTATCATTATATAATGTCCTCTCTTATTATAATATACAGTGCCCCCTATCATTACATAATGTCCTCTGTTATTATAATATACAGTGCCCCTTATATTACATAATGTCCTCTGTTATTATAATATACAGTGCCCCCTATCATTATATAATGTCCTCTCTTATTATAATATACAGTGTCCCCAATTAATACGTAATGTCCTCTGTTATTATAATATACAGTGCCCCCTATCATTACATAATGTCCTCTGTTATTATAATATACAGTGCCCCTTATATTACATAATGTCATCTGTTATTATAATATACAGTGCCCCCTATAATTATATAATGTCCTCTCTTATTATAATATACAGTGCCCCCTATCATTACATAATGTCCTCTCATATTATAATATACAGTGCCCCTTATATTACATAATGTCCTCAGTTATTATAATATACAGTGCCCCTTATATTACATAATGTCCTCTGATGTTATAATATACAGTGCCCCCTATCATTATATAATGTCCTCTGTTATTATAATATACAGTGCCCCTTATATTACATAATGTCCTCTGTTATTATAATATACAGTGCCCCCTATCATTACATAATGTCCTCTGTTATTATAATATACAGTGCCCCTTATATTACATAATGTCCTCTGTTATTATAATATACAGTGCCCCCTATCATTACATAATGTCCTCTGTTATTATAATATACAGTGCCCCCTATCATTACATAATGTCCTATGTTATTATAATATACAGTGCCCCTTATATTACATAATGTCCTATGTTATTATAATATACAGTGCCCCTTATATTACATAATGTCCTCTATTATTATAATATACAGTGCCCCCTATCATTATATAATGTCCTCTCTTATTATAATATACAGTGCCCCCTATCATTACATAATGTCCTCTGTTATTATAATATACAGTGCCCCCTATCATTACATAATGTCCTATGTTATTATAATATACAGTGCCCCTTATATTACATAATGTCCTATGTTATTATAATATACAGTGCCCCTTATATTACATAATGTCCTCTATTATTATAATATACAGTGCCCCCTATCATTATATAATGTCCTCTCTTATTATAATATACAGTGCCCCCTATCATTATATAATGTCCTCTCTTATTATAATACACAGTGCCCCCTATCATTACATAATGTCCTCTGTTATTATAATATACAGTGCCCCTTATATTACATAATGTCCTCTGTTATTATAATATACAGTGCCCCTTATATTACATAATGTCCTCTGATATTATAATATACAGTGCCCCTTATATTACATAATGTCCTCTGTTATTATAATATACAGTGCCCCCTATCATTATATAATGTCCTCTCTTATTATAATATACAGTGCCCCCTATCATTACATAATGTCCTCTGTTATTATAATATACAGTGCCCCTTATATTACATAATGTCCTCTGTTATTATAATATACAGTGCCCCCTATCATTATATAATGTCCTCTCTTATTATAATATACAGTGTCCCCAATTAATACATAATGTCCTCTGTTATTATAATATACAGTGCCCCCTATCATTACATAATGTCCTCTGTTATTATAATATACAGTGCCCCTTATATTACATAATGTCCTCTGTTATTATAATATACAGTGCCCCCTATAATTATATAATGTCCTCTCTTATTATAATATACAGTGCCCCCTATCATTACATAATGTCCTCTCATATTATAATATACAGTGCCCCTTATATTACATAATGTCCTCTGTTATTATAATATACAGTGGCCCTTATTTTACATAATGTCCTCTGATGTTATAATATACAGTGCCCCCTATCATTATATAATGTCCTCTGTTATTATAATATACAGTGCCCCTTATATTACATAATGTCCTCTGTTATTATAATATACAGTGCCCCCTATCATTACATAATGTCCTCTGTTATTATAATATACAGTGCCCCTTATATTACATAATGTCCTCTGTTATTATAATATACAGTGCCCCTTATATAACATAATGTCCTCTGTTATTATAATATACAGTGCCACTTATATTACATAATGTCCTCTGTTATTATAATATACAGTGCCCCCTATCATTACATAATGTCCTCTGTTATTATAATATACAGTGCACCCTATCATTACATAATGTCCTCTGTTATTATAATATACAGTGCCCCTATCATTACATAATGTCCTCTGTTATTATAATATACAGTGCCCCCTATCATTACATAATGTCCTCTGTTATTATAATATACAGTGCCCCCTATCATTACATAATGTCCTCTGTTATTATAATATACAGTGCCCCCTATCATTACATAATGTCCTATGTTATTATAATATACAGTGCCCCTTATATTACATAATGTCCTATGTTATTATAATATACAGTGCCCCTTATATTACATAATGTCCTCTGTTATTATAATATACAGTGCCCCCTATCATTATATAATGTCCTCTCTTATTATAATATACAGTGTCCCCTATCATTACATTATGTCCTCTGTTATTATAATATACAGTGCCCCCTATCATTACATAATGTCCTCTGTTATTATAATATACAGTGCCCCTTATATTACATAATGTCCTCTATTATTATAATATACAGTGCCCCCTATCATTATATAATGTCCTCTCTTATTATAATATACAGTGCCCCCAATCATTACATAATGTCCTCTGTTATTATAATATACAGTGCCCCCTATCATTACATAATGTCCTCTGTTATTATAATATACAGTGCCTCCTATCATTACATAATGTCCTCTGTTATTATAATATACAGTGCCCCTTATATTACATAATGTCCTCTATTATTATAATATACAGTGCCCCCTATCATTATATAATGTCCTCTCTTATTATAATATACAGTGCCCCCTATCATTACATAATGTCCTCTGTTATTATAATATACAGTGCCCCCTATCATTACATAATGTCCTCTGTTATTATAATATACAGTGCCCCCTATCATTACATAATGTCCTCTGTTAATATAATATACAGTGCCCCTTATATTACATAATGTCCTCTGTTATTATAATATACAGTGCCCCCTATCATTATATAATGTCCTCTCTTATTATAATATACAGTGTCCCCTATCATTACATAATATCCTCTGTTATTATAATATACAGTGCCCCTTTTATTACATAATGTCCTCTGTTATTATAATATACAGTGCCTCCTATCATTACATAATGTCCTCTGTTATTATAATATACAGTGCCCCTTATATTACATAATGTCCTCTATTATTATAATATACAGTGCCCCTTATATTACATAATGTCCTCTGTTATTATAATATACAGTGCCCCCTATCATTATATAATGTCCTCTCTTATTATAATATACAGTGCCCCCAATCATTACATAATGTCCTCTGTTATTATAATACACAGTGCCCCCTATCATTACATAATGTCCTCTGTTATTATAATATACAGTGCCCCTTATATTACATAATGTCCTCTGTTATTATAATATACAGTGCCCCTTATATTACATAATGTCCTCTGTTATTATAATATACAGTGCCCCTTATATTACATAATGTCCTCTGTTATTATAATATACAGTGCCCCCTATCATTATATAATGTCCTCTCTTATTATAATATACAGTGCCCCCTATCATTACATAATGTCCTCTGTTATTATAATATACAGTGCCCCTTATATTACATAATGTCCTCTGTTATTATAATATACAGTGCCCCCTATCATTACATAATGTCCTCTGTTATTATAATATACAGTGCCCCCTATCATTACATAATGTCCTCTGTTAATATAATATACAGTGCCCCTTATATTACATAATGTCCTCTGTTATTATAATATACAGTGCCCCCTATCATTATATAATGTCCTCTCTTATTATAATATACAGTGTCCCCTATCATTACATAATATCATCTGTTATTATAATATACAGTGCCCCTTTTATTACATAATGTCCTCTGTTATTATAATATACAGTGCCTCCTATCATTACATAATGTCCTCTGTTATTATAATATACAGTGCCCCTTATATTACATAATGTCCTCTATTATTATAATATACAGTGCCCCCTATCATTATATAATGTCCTCTCTTATTATAATATACAGTGCCCCCAATCATTACATAATGTCCTCTGTTATTATAATACACAGTGCCCCCTATCATTACATAATGTCCTCTGTTATTATAATATACAGTGCCCCTTATATTACATAATGTCCTCTGTTATTATAATATACAGTGCCCCTTATATTACATAATGTCCTCTGTTATTATAATATACAGTGCCCCTTATATTACATAATGTCCTCTGTTATTATAATATACAGTGCCCCCTATCATTATATAATGTCCTCTCTTATTATAATATACAGTGCCCCCTATCATTACATAATGTCCTCTGTTATTATAATATACAGTGCCCCTTATATTACATAATGTCCTCTGTTATTATAATATACAGTGCCCCCTATCATTATATAATGTCCTCTCTTATTATAATATACAGTGCCCCTTATATTACATAATGTCCTCTGTTATTATAATATACAGTGCCCCTTATATTACATAATGTCCTCTGATATTATAATATACAGTGCCCCCTATCATTATATAATGTCCTCTGTTATTATAATATACAGTGCCCCTTATATTACATAATGTCCTCTGTTATTATAATATACAGTGCCCCCTATCATTACATAATGTCCTCTGTTATTATAATATACAGTGCCCCTTATATTACATAATGTCCTCTGTTATTATAATATACAGTGCCCATTATATAACATAATGTCCTCTGTTATTATAATATACAGTGCCACTTATATTACATAATGTCCTCTGTTATTATAATATACAGTGCCCCCTATCATTACATAATGTCCTCTGTTATTATAATATACAGTGCACCCTATCATTACATAATGTCCTCTGTTATTATAATATACAGTGCCCCCTATCATTACATAATGTCCTCTGTTATTATAATATACAGTGCCCCCTATCATTACATAATGTCCTCTGTTATTATAATATACAGTGCCCCTTATATTACATAATGTCCTCTGTTATTATAATATACAGTTCCCCCTATCATTACATAATGTCCTCTGTTATTATAATATACAGTGCCCCCTATCATTACATAATGTCCTCTGTTATTATAATATACAGTGCCCCTTATAATACATAATTTCCTCTGTTATTATAATATACAGTGCCCCCTATCATTATATAATGTCCTCTCTTATTATAATATACAGTGCCCCTATTAATACATAATGTCCTCTGTTATTATAATATACAGTGCCCCTTATATTACATAATGTCCACTGATATTATAATATACAGTGCCCCTTATATTACATAATGTCCTCTGTTATTATAATATACAGTGCCCCCTATCATTACATAATGTCCTCTGTTATTATAATATACAGTGCCCCTTATAATACATAATTTCCTCTGTTATTATAATATACAGTGCCCCCTATCATTATATAATGTCCTCTCTTATTATAATATACAGTGTCCCCTATCATTACATAATATCCTCTGTTATTATAATATACAGTGCCCCTTTTATTACATAATGTCCTCTGTTATTATAATATACAGTGCCTCCTATCATTACATAATGTCCTCTGTTATTATAATATACAGTGCCCCTTATATTACATAATGTCCTCTATTATTATAATATACAGTGCCCCCTATCATTATATAATGTCCTCTCTTATTATAATATACAGTGCCCCCTATCATTATATAATGTCCTCTCTTATTATAATACACAGTGCCCCCTATCATTACATAATGTCCTCTGTTATTATAATATACAGTGCCCCTTATATTACATAATGTCCTCTGTTATTATAATATACAGTGCCCCTTATATTACATAATGTCCTCTGTTATTATAATATACAGTGCCCCTTATATTACATAATGTCCTCTGTTATTATAATATACAGTGCCCCCTATCATTATATAATGTCCTCTCTTATTATAATATACAGTGCCCCCTATCATTACATAATGTCCTCTGTTATTATAATATACAGTGCCCCCTATCATTACATAATGTCCTCTGTTAATATAATATACAGTGCCCCTTATATTACATAATGTCCTCTGTTATTATAATATACAGTGCCCCCTATCATTATATAATGTCCTCTCTTATTATAATATACAGTGTCCCCTATCATTACATAATATCCTCTGTTATTATAATATACAGTGCCCCTTTTATTACATAATGTCCTCTGTTATTATAATATACAGTGCCTCCTATCATTACATAATGTCCTCTGTTATTATAATATACAGTGCCCCTTATATTACATAATGTCCTCTATTATTATAATATACAGTGCCCCTTATATTACATAATGTCCTCTGTTATTATAATATACAGTGCCCCCTATCATTATATAATGTCCTCTCTTATTATAATATACAGTGCCCCCAATCATTACATAATGTCCTCTGTTATTATAATACACAGTGCCCCCTATCATTACATAATGTCCTCTGTTATTATAATATACAGTGCCCCTTATATTACATAATGTCCTCTGTTATTATAATATACAGTGCCCCTTATATTACATAATGTCCTCTGTTATTATAATATACAGTGCCCCTTATATTACATAATGTCCTCTGTTATTATAATATACAGTGCCCCCTATCATTATATAATGTCCTCTCTTATTATAATATACAGTGCCCCCTATCATTACATAATGTCCTCTGTTATTATAATATACAGTGCCCCTTATATTACATAATGTCCTCTGTTATTATAATATACAGTGCCCCCTATCATTACATAATGTCCTCTGTTATTATAATATACAGTGCCCCCTATCATTACATAATGTCCTCTGTTAATATAATATACAGTGCCCCTTATATTACATAATGTCCTCTGTTATTATAATATACAGTGCCCCCTATCATTATATAATGTCCTCTCTTATTATAATATACAGTGTCCCCTATCATTACATAATATCATCTGTTATTATAATATACAGTGCCCCTTTTATTACATAATGTCCTCTGTTATTATAATATACAGTGCCTCCTATCATTACATAATGTCCTCTGTTATTATAATATACAGTGCCCCTTATATTACATAATGTCCTCTATTATTATAATATACAGTGCCCCCTATCATTATATAATGTCCTCTCTTATTATAATATACAGTGCCCCCAATCATTACATAATGTCCTCTGTTATTATAATACACAGTGCCCCCTATCATTACATAATGTCCTCTGTTATTATAATATACAGTGCCCCTTATATTACATAATGTCCTCTGTTATTATAATATACAGTGCCCCTTATATTACATAATGTCCTCTGTTATTATAATATACAGTGCCCCTTATATTACATAATGTCCTCTGTTATTATAATATACAGTGCCCCCTATCATTATATAATGTCCTCTCTTATTATAATATACAGTGCCCCCTATCATTACATAATGTCCTCTGTTATTATAATATACAGTGCCCCTTATATTACATAATGTCCTCTGTTATTATAATATACAGTGCCCCCTATCATTATATAATGTCCTCTCTTATTATAATATACAGTGCCCCTTATATTACATAATGTCCTCTGTTATTATAATATACAGTGCCCCTTATATTACATAATGTCCTCTGATATTATAATATACAGTGCCCCCTATCATTATATAATGTCCTCTGTTATTATAATATACAGTGCCCCTTATATTACATAATGTCCTCTGTTATTATAATATACAGTGCCCCCTATCATTACATAATGTCCTCTGTTATTATAATATACAGTGCCCCTTATATTACATAATGTCCTCTGTTATTATAATATACAGTGCCCATTATATAACATAATGTCCTCTGTTATTATAATATACAGTGCCACTTATATTACATAATGTCCTCTGTTATTATAATATACAGTGCCCCCTATCATTACATAATGTCCTCTGTTATTATAATATACAGTGCACCCTATCATTACATAATGTCCTCTGTTATTATAATATACAGTGCCCCCTATCATTACATAATGTCCTCTGTTATTATAATATACAGTGCCCCCTATCATTACATAATGTCCTCTGTTATTATAATATACAGTGCCCCTTATATTACATAATGTCCTCTGTTATTATAATATACAGTTCCCCCTATCATTACATAATGTCCTCTGTTATTATAATATACAGTGCCCCCTATCATTACATAATGTCCTCTGTTATTATAATATACAGTGCCCCTTATAATACATAATTTCCTCTGTTATTATAATATACAGTGCCCCCTATCATTATATAATGTCCTCTCTTATTATAATATACAGTGCCCCTATTAATACATAATGTCCTCTGTTATTATAATATACAGTGCCCCTTTATTTTACATAATGTCCACTGATATTATAATATACAGTGCCCCTTATATTACATAATGTCCTCTGTTATTATAATATACAGTGCCCCCTATCATTACATAATGTCCTCTGTTATTATAATATACAGTGCCCCTTATAATACATAATTTCCTCTGTTATTATAATATACAGTGCCCCCTATCATTATATAATGTCCTCTCTTATTATAATATACAGTGTCCCCTATCATTACATAATATCCTCTGTTATTATAATATACAGTGCCCCTTTTATTACATAATGTCCTCTGTTATTATAATATACAGTGCCTCCTATCATTACATAATGTCCTCTGTTATTATAATATACAGTGCCCCTTATATTACATAATGTCCTCTATTATTATAATATACAGTGCCCCCTATCATTATATAATGTCCTCTCTTATTATAATATACAGTGCCCCCTATCATTATATAATGTCCTCTCTTATTATAATACACAGTGCCCCCTATCATTACATAATGTCCTCTGTTATTATAATATACAGTGCCCCTTATATTACATAATGTCCTCTGTTATTATAATATACAGTGCCCCTTATATTACATAATGTCCTCTGTTATTATAATATACAGTGCCCCTTATATTACATAATGTCCTCTGTTATTATAATATACAGTGCCCCCTATCATTATATAATGTCCTCTCTTATTATAATATACAGTGCCCCCTATCATTACATAATGTCCTCTGTTATTATAATATACAGTGCCCCTTATATTACATAATGTCCTCTGTTATTATAATATACAGTGCCCCCTATCATTATATAATGTCCTCTCTTATTATAATACACAGTGTCCCCAATTAATACATAATGTCCTCTGTTATTATAATATACAGTGCCCCCTATCATTACATAATGTCCTCTGTTATTATAATATACAGTGCCCCTTATATTACATAATGTCCTCTGTTATTATAATATACAGTGCCCCCTATAATTATATAATGTCCTCTCTTATTATAATATACATTCCCCCCTATCATTACATAATGTCCTCTCATATTATAATATACAGTGCCCCTTATATTACATAATGTCCTCTGTTATTATAATATACAGTGGCCCTTATTTTACATAATGTCCTCTGATGTTATAATATACAGTGCCCCCTATCATTATATAATGTCCTCTGTTATTATAATATACAGTGCCCCTTATATTACATAATGTCCTCTGTTATTATAATATACAGTGCCCCCTATCATTACATAATGTCCTCTGTTATTATAATATACAGTGCCCCTTATATTACATAATGTCCTCTGTTATTATAATATACAGTGCCCCTTATATAACATAATGTCCTCTGTTATTATAATATACAGTGCCACTTATATTACATAATGTCCTCTGTTATTATAATATACAGTGCCCCCTATCATTACATAATGTCCTCTGTTATTATAATATACAGTGCACCCTATCATTACATAATGTCCTCTGTTATTATAATATACAGTGCCCCCTATCATTACATAATGTCCTCTGTTATTATAATATACAGTGCCCCCTATCATTACATAATGTCCTCTGTTATTATAATATACAGTGCCCCCTATCATTACATAATGTCCTCTGTTATTATAATATACAGTGCCCCCTATCATTACATAATGTCCTCTGTTATTATAATATACAGTGCCCCCTATCATTACATAATGTCCTATGTTATTATAATATACAGTGCCCCTTATATTACATAATGTCCTATGTTATTATAATATACAGTGCCCCTTATATTACATAATGTCCTCTGTTATTATAATATACAGTGCCCCCTATCATTATATAATGTCCTCTCTTATTATAATATACAGTGTCCCCTATCATTACATTATGTCCTCTGTTATTATAATATACAGTGCCCCCTATCATTACATAATGTCCTCTGTTATTATAATATACAGTGCCCCTTATATTACATAATGTCCTCTATTATTATAATATACAGTGCCCCCTATCATTATATAATGTCCTCTCTTATTATAATATACAGTGCCCCCAATCATTACATAATGTCCTCTGTTATTATAATATACAGTGCCCCCTATCATTACATAATGTCCTCTGTTATTATAATATACAGTGCCTCCTATCATTACATAATGTCCTCTGTTATTATAATATACAGTGCCCCTTATATTACATAATGTCCTCTATTATTATAATATACAGTGCCCCCTATCATTATATAATGTCCTCTCTTATTATAATATACAGTGCCCCCTATCATTATATAACGTCCTCTCTTATTATAATACACAGTGCCCCCTATCATTACATAATGTCCTCTGTTATTATAATATACAGTGCCCCTTATATTACATAATGTCCTCTGTTATTATAATATACAGTGCCCCTTATATTACATAATGTCCTCTGTTATTATAATATACAGTGCCCCTTATATTACATAATGTCCTCTGTTATTATAATATACAGTGCCCCCTATCATTATATAATGTCCTCTCTTATTATAATATACAGTGCCCCCTATCATTACATAATGTCCTCTGTTATTATAATATACAGTGCCCCTTATATTACATAATGTCCTCTGTTATTATAATATACAGTGCCCCCTATCATTATATAATGTCCTCTCTTATTATAATATACAGTGTCCCCAATTAATACGTAATGTCCTCTGTTATTATAATATACAGTGCCCCCTATCATTACATAATGTCCTCTGTTATTATAATATACAGTGCCCCTTATATTACATAATGTCATCTGTTATTATAATATACAGTGCCCCCTATAATTATATAATGTCCTCTCTTATTATAATATACAGTGCCCCCTATCATTACATAATGTCCTCTCATATTATAATATACAGTGCCCCTTATATTACATAATGTCCTCAGTTATTATAATATACAGTGCCCCTTATATTACATAATGTCCTCTGATGTTATAATATACAGTGCCCCCTATCATTATATAATGTCCTCTGTTATTATAATATACAGTGCCCCTTATATTACATAATGTCCTCTGTTATTATAATATACAGTGCCCCCTATCATTACATAATGTCCTCTGTTATTATAATATACAGTGCCCCTTATATTACATAATGTCCTCTGTTATTATAATATACAGTGCCCCCTATCATTACATAATGTCCTCTGTTATTATAATATACAGTGCCCCCTATCATTACATAATGTCCTATGTTATTATAATATACAGTGCCCCTTATATTACATAATGTCCTATGTTATTATAATATACAGTGCCCCTTATATTACATAATGTCCTCTGTTATTATAATATACAGTGCCCCCTATCATTATATAATGTCCTCTCTTATTATAATATACAGTGTCCCCTATCATTACATTATGTCCTCTGTTATTATAATATACAGTGCCCCCTATCATTACATAATGTCCTCTGTTATTATAATATACAGTGCCCCTTATATTACATAATGTCCTCTATTATTATAATATACAGTGCCCCCTATCATTATATAATGTCCTCTCTTATTATAATATACAGTGCCCCCAATCATTACATAATGTCCTCTGTTATTATAATATACAGTGCCCCCTATCATTACATAATGTCCTCTGTTATTATAATATACAGTGCCTCCTATCATTACATAATGTCCTCTGTTATTATAATATACAGTGCCCCTTATATTACATAATGTCCTCTATTATTATCATATACAGTGCCCCCTATCATTATATAATGTCCTCTCTTATTATAATATACAGTGCCCCCTATCATTATATAATGTCCTCTCTTATTATAATACACAGTGCCCCCTATCATTACATAATGTCCTCTGTTATTATAATATACAGTGCCCCTTATATTACATAATGTCCTCTGTTATTATAATATACAGTGCCCCTTATATTACATAATGTCCTCTGTTATTATAATATACAGTGCCCCTTATATTACATAATGTCCTCTGTTATTATAATATACAGTGCCCCCTATCATTATATAATGTCCTCTCTTATTATAATATACAGTGCCCCCTATCATTACATAATGTCCTCTGTTATTATAATATACAGTGCCCCTTATATTACATAATGTCCTCTCTTATTATAATATACAGTGCCCCCTATCATTATATAATGTCCTCTCTTATTATAATATACAGTGTCCCCAATTAATACATAATGTCCTCTGTTATTATAATATACAGTGCCCCCTATCATTACATAATGTCCTCTGTTATTATAATATACAGTGCCCCTTATATTACATAATGTCCTCTGTTATTATAATATACAGTGCCCCCTATAATTATATAATGTCCTCTCTTATTATAATATACAGTGCCCCCTATCATTACATAATGTCCTCTCATATTATAATATACAGTGCCCCTTATATTACATAATGTCCTCTGTTATTATAATATACAGTGCCCCTTATATTACATAATGTCCTCTGTTATTATAATATACAGTGCCCCTTATATTACATAATGTCCTCTGATATTATAATATACAGTGCCCCCTATCATTATATAATGTCCTCTGTTATTATAATATACAGTGCCCCTTATATTACATAATGTCCTCTGTTATTATAATATACAGTGCCCCCTATCATTACATAATGCCCTCTGTTATTATAATATACAGTGCCCCTTATATTACATAATGTCCTCTGTTATTATAATATACAGTGCCCCTTATATAACATAATGTCCTCTGTTATTATAATATACAGTGCCACTTATATTACATAATGTCCTCTGTTATTATAATATACAGTGCCCCCTATCATTACATAATGTCCTATGTTATTATAATATACAGTGCACCCTATCATTACATAATGTCCTCTGTTATTATAATATACAGTGCCCCCTATCATTACATAATGTCCTCTGTTATTATAATATACAGTGCCCCCTATCATTACATAATGTCCTCTGTTATTATAATATACATTGCCCCTTATATTACATAATGTCCTCTGTTATTATAATATACAGTGCCCCCTATCATTACATAATGTCCTCTGTTATTATAATATACAGTGCCCCCTATCATTACATAATGTCCTATGTTATTATAATATACAGTGCCCCTTATATTACATAATGTCCTATGTTATTATAATATACAGTGCCCCTTATATTACATAATGTCCTCTGTTATTATAATATACAGTGCCCCCTATCATTATATAATGTCCTCTCTTATTATAATATACAGTGACCCCTATCATTACATAATGTCCTCTGTTATTATAATATACACTGCCCCTATCATTACAAAATATCCTCTGTTATTATAATATACAGTGCCCCCTATCATTACATAATGTCCTCTGTTATAATAATATACAGTGCCCCTTATATTACATAATGTCCTCTGTTATTATAATATACAGTGCCCCCTATCATTACATAATGTCCTCTGTTATTATAATATACAGTGCCCCTTATAATACATAATTTCCTCTGTTATTATAATATACAGTGCCCCCTATCATTATATAATGTCCTCTCTTATTATAATATACAGTGCCCCTATTAATACATAATGTCCTCTGTTATTATAATATACAGTGCCCCCTATCATTACATAATGTCCTCTGTTATTATAATATACAGTGCCCCTTATATTACATAATGTCCACTGATATTATAATATACAGTGCCCCTTATATTACATAATGTCCTCTGTTATTATAATATACAGTGCCCCTTATAATACATAATTTCCTCTGTTATTATAATATACAGTGCCCCCTATCATTATATAATGTCCTATCTTATTATAATATACAGTGCCCCTATCAATACATAATGTCCTCTCTTATTATAATATACAGTGCCCCCTATCATTACATAATGTCCTCTGTTATTATAATATACAGTGCCCCTTATATTACATAATGTCCATTAATATTATAATATACAGTGCCCCCTATCATTACATAATGTCCTCTGTTATTATAATATACAGTGCCCCTTATAATACATATTTTCCTCTGTTATTATAATATACAGTGCCCCCTATCATTATATAATGTCCTCTCTTATTATAATATACAGTGCCCCTATCAATACATAATGTCCTCTGTTATTATAATATGCAGTGCCCCTTATATTAAATAATGTCCTCTGATATTATAATATACAGTGCCCCCTATCATTATATAATGTCCTCTGTTATTATACTATACAGTGCCCTTTATATTACATAATGTCCTCTGTTATTATAATATACAGTGCCCCTTATATTACATAATGTCTTCTGTTATTATAATATACAGTGCCCCTTATATTACATAATGTCCTCTGTTATTATAATATACAGTGCCCCTTATATTACATAATGTCCTCTGTTCTTATAATATACGGTGCCACTTATATTACATAATGTCCTCTGTTATTATAATATACAGTGCCCCCTATCATTACATAATGTCCTCTGTTATTATAATATACACTGCCCCCTATCATTACATAATGTCCTCTGTTATTATAATATACAGTGTCCCCTATCATTACATAATGTCCTCTGTTATTATAATATACAGTGACCCCTATGATTACATAATGTCCTCTGTTATTATAATATACAGTGCCCCATATATTACATAATGTCCTCTGTTATTATAATATACAGTGCCCCCTATCATTACATAATGTCCTCTGTTATTATAATATACACTGCCCCCTATCATTACATAATGTCCTCTGTTATTATAATATACAGTGCCCCCTATCATTACATAATGTCCTCTGTTATTATAATATACAGTGACCCCTATGATTACATAATGTCCTCTGTTATTATAATATACAGTGCCCCCTATCATTATATAATGTCCTCTCTTATTATAATATACAGTGCCCCCAATCATTACATAATGTCCTCTGTTATTATAATATACAGTGCCCCTTATATTACATAATGTCCTCTATTATTATAATATACAGTGCCCCCTATCATTATATAATGTCCTCTCTTATTATAATATACAGTGCCCCCAATCATTACATAATGTCCTCTGTTATTATAATATACAGTGCCCCTTATATTACATAATGTCCTCTGTTATTGTAATATACAGTGCCCCTTATATAACATAATGTCCTCTGTTATTATAATATACAGTGCCACTTATATTACATAATGTCCTCTGTTATTATAATATACAGTGCCCCTTATATTACATAATGTCATCTATTATTATAATATACAGTGCCCCTATCAATACATAATGTTCTCTCTTATTATAATATACAGTGCCCCCTATCATTACATAATGTCCTCTGTTATTATAATATACAGTGCCCCTTATATTACATAATGTCCACTAATATTATAATATACAGTGCCCCCTATCATTACATAATGTCCTCTGTTATTATAATATACAGTGCCCCTTATAATACATATTTTCCTCTGTTATTATAATATACAGTGCCCCCTATCATTATATAATGTCCTCTCTTATTATAATATACAGTGCCCCTATCAATACATAATGTCCTCTGTTATTATAATATACAGTGCCCCTTATATTAAATAATGTCCTCTGATATTATAATATACAGTGCCCCCTATCATTATATAATGTCCTCTGTTATTATACTATACAGTGCCCTTTATATTACATAATGTCCTCTGTTATTATAATATACAGTGCCCCTTATATTACATAATGTCTTCTGTTATTATAATATACAGTGCCCCTTATATTACATAATGTCCTCTGTTATTATAATATACAGTGCCCCTTATATTACATAATGTCCTCTTTTATTATAATATACAGTGCCCCTTATATTACATAATGTCCTCTGTTATTATAATATACAGTGCCCCCTATCATTACATAATGTCCTCTGTTATTATAATATACAGTGCCCCTTATATTACATAATGTCTTCTGTTATTATAATATACAGTGCCCCTTATATTACATAATGTCCTCTGTTATTATAATATACAGTGCCCCTTATATTACATAATGTCCTCTGTTATTATAATATACAGTGCCCCCTATCATTACATAATGTCCTCTGTTATTATAATATACAGTGCCCCTTATATTACATAATTTCCTCTGTTATTATAATATACAGTGCCCCCTATCATTATATAATGTCCTCTGTTATTATAATATACAGTGCCCCTTATATTACATAATGTCCTCTGTTATTATAATATACAGTGCCCCTTATATTACATAATGTCTTCTGTTATTATAATATACAGTGCCCCTTATATTACATAATGTCCTCTGTTATTATAATATACAGTGCCCCTTATATTACATAATGTCCTCTTTTATTATAATATACCGTGCCCCTTATATTACATAATGTCCTCTGATATTACAATATACAGTGCCCCTTATATTACATAATGTCCTCTGTTATTATAATATACAGTGCCCCCTATCATTACATAATGTCCTCTGTTATTATAATATACAGTGCCCCTTATATTACATAATTTCCTCTGTTATTATAATATACAGTGCCCCCTATCATTATATAATGTCCTCTGTTATTATAATATACAGTGCCCCTTATATTACATAATGTCCTCTGTTATTATAATATACAGTGCCCCCTATCATTACATAATGTCCTCTGTTATTATAATATACAGTGCCCCTTATATTACATAATGTCCTCTGTTATTATAATATACAGTGCCCCCTATCATTATATAATGTCCTCTGTTATTATAATATACAGTGCCCCCTATCATTACATAATATCCTCTGTTATTATAATATACAGTGCCCATTATATTACTTAATGTCCTCTGTTATTATAATATACAGTGCTCCCTATCATTACATAATGTCCTCTCTTATTATAATATACAGTGTCCCCTATCATTACATAATATCCTCTGTTATTATAATATACAGTGCCCCTTATATTACATAATGTCCTCTGTTATTATAATATACAGTGCCCCCTATCATTACATAATGTCCTCTGTTATTATAATATACAGTGCCCCTTATATTACATAATGTCCTCTGTTATTATAATATACAGTGCCCCCTATCATTACATAATGTCCTCTGTTATTATAATATACAGTGCCCCTTATATTACATAATGTCCTCTGTTATTATAATATACAGTGCCCCCTATCATTACATAATGTCCTCTGTTATTATAATATACAGTGCCCCCTATCATTACATAATGTCCTCTGTTATTATAATATACAGTGCCCCCTATCATTACATAATGTCCTCTGTTAATATAATATACAGTGCCCCTTATATTACATAATGTCCTCTGTTATTATAATATACAGTGCCCCCTATCATTATATAATGTCCTCTCTTATTATAATATACAGTGTCCCCTATCATTACATAATATCCTCTGTTATTATAATATACAGTGCCCCTTTTATTACATAATGTCCTCTGTTATTATAATATACAGTGCCTCCTATCATTACATAATGTCCTCTGTTATTATAATATACAGTGCCCCTTATATTACATAATGTCCTCTATTATTATAATATACAGTGCCCCCTATCATTATATAATGTCCTCTCTTATTATAATATACAGTGCCCCCAATCATTACATAATGTCCTCTGTTATTATAATACACAGTGCCCCCTATCATTACATAATGTCCTCTGTTATTATAATATACAGTGCCCCTTATATTACATAATGTCCTCTGTTATTATAATATACAGTGCCCCTTATATTACATAATGTCCTCTGTTATTATAATATACAGTGCCCCTTATATTACATAATGTCCTCTGTTATTATAATATACAGTGCCCCCTATCATTATATAATGTCCTCTCTTATTATAATATACAGTGCCCCCTATCATTATATAATGTCCTCTCTTATTATAATACACAGTGCCCCCTATCATTACATAATGTCCTCTGTTATTATAATATACAGTGCCCCTTATATTACATAATGTCCTCTGTTATTATAATATACAGTGCCCCTTATATTACATAATGTCCTCTGTTATTATAATATACAGTGCCCCTTATATTACATAATGTCCTCTGTTATTATAATATACAGTGCCCCCTATCATTATATAATGTCCTCTCTTATTATAATATACAGTGCCCCCTATCATTACATAATGTCCTCTGTTATTATAATATACAGTGCCCCTTATATTACATAATGTCCTCTGTTATTATAATATACAGTGCCCCCTATCATTATATAATGTCCTCTCTTATTATAATACACAGTGTCCCCAATTAATACATAATGTCCTCTGTTATTATAATATACAGTGCCCCCTATCATTACATAATGTCCTCTGTTATTATAATATACAGTGCCCCTTATATTACATAATGTCCTCTGTTATTATAATATACAGTGCCCCCTATAATTATATAATGTCCTCTCTTATTATAATATACATTCCCCCCTATCATTACATAATGTCCTCTCATATTATAATATACAGTGCCCCTTATATTACATAATGTCCTCTGTTATTATAATATACAGTGGCCCTTATTTTACATAATGTCCTCTGATGTTATAATATACAGTGCCCCCTATCATTATATAATGTCCTCTGTTATTATAATATACAGTGCCCCTTATATTACATAATGTCCTCTGTTATTATAATATACAGTGCCCCCTATCATTACATAATGTCCTCTGTTATTATAATATACAGTGCCCCTTATATTACATAATGTCCTCTGTTATTATAATATACAGTGCCCCTTATATAACATAATGTCCTCTGTTATTATAATATACAGTGCCACTTATATTACATAATGTCCTCTGTTATTATAATATACAGTGCCCCCTATCATTACATAATGTCCTCTGTTATTATAATATACAGTGCACCCTATCATTACATAATGTCCTCTGTTATTATAATATACAGTGCCCCCTATCATTACATAATGTCCTCTGTTATTATAATATACAGTGCCCCCTATCATTACATAATGTCCTCTGTTATTATAATATACAGTGCCCCCTATCATTACATAATGTCCTCTGTTATTATAATATACAGTGCCCCCTATCATTACATAATGTCCTCTGTTATTATAATATACAGTGCCCCCTATCATTACATAATGTCCTATGTTATTATAATATACAGTGCCCCTTATATTACATAATGTCCTATGTTATTATAATATACAGTGCCCCTTATATTACATAATGTCCTCTGTTATTATAATATACAGTGCCCCCTATCATTATATAATGTCCTCTCTTATTATAATATACAGTGTCCCCTATCATTACATTATGTCCTCTGTTATTATAATATACAGTGCCCCCTATCATTACATAATGTCCTCTGTTATTATAATATACAGTGCCCCTTATATTACATAATGTCCTCTATTATTATAATATACAGTGCCCCCTATCATTATATAATGTCCTCTCTTATTATAATATACAGTGCCCCCAATCATTACATAATGTCCTCTGTTATTATAATATACAGTGCCCCCTATCATTACATAATGTCCTCTGTTATTATAATATACAGTGCCTCCTATCATTACATAATGTCCTCTGTTATTATAATATACAGTGCCCCTTATATTACATAATGTCCTCTATTATTATAATATACAGTGCCCCCTATCATTATATAATGTCCTCTCTTATTATAATATACAGTGCCCCCTATCATTATATAACGTCCTCTCTTATTATAATACACAGTGCCCCCTATCATTACATAATGTCCTCTGTTATTATAATATACAGTGCCCCTTATATTACATAATGTCCTCTGTTATTATAATATACAGTGCCCCTTATATTACATAATGTCCTCTGTTATTATAATATACAGTGCCCCTTATATTACATAATGTCCTCTGTTATTATAATATACATTGCCCCCTATCATTATATAATGTCCTCTCTTATTATAATATACAGTGCCCCCTATCATTACATAATGTCCTCTGTTATTATAATATACAGTGCCCCTTATATTACATAATGTCCTCTGTTATTATAATATACAGTGCCCCCTATCATTATATAATGTCCTCTCTTATTATAATATACAGTGTCCCCAATTAATACGTAATGTCCTCTGTTATTATAATATACAGTGCCCCCTATCATTACATAATGTCCTCTGTTATTATAATATACAGTGCCCCTTATATTACATAATGTCATCTGTTATTATAATATACAGTGCCCCCTATAATTATATAATGTCCTCTCTTATTATAATATACAGTGCCCCCTATCATTACATAATGTCCTCTCATATTATAATATACAGTGCCCCTTATATTACATAATGTCCTCAGTTATTATAATATACAGTGCCCCTTATATTACATAATGTCCTCTGATGTTATAATATACAGTGCCCCCTATCATTATATAATGTCCTCTGTTATTATAATATACAGTGCCCCTTATATTACATAATGTCCTCTGTTATTATAATATACAGTGCCCCCTATCATTACATAATGTCCTCTGTTATTATAATATACAGTGCCCCTTATATTACATAATGTCCTCTGTTATTATAATATACAGTGCCCCCTATCATTACATAATGTCCTCTGTTATTATAATATACAGTGCCCCCTATCATTACATAATGTCCTATGTTATTATAATATACAGTGCCCCTTATATTACATAATGTCCTATGTTATTATAATATACAGTGCCCCTTATATTACATAATGTCCTCTGTTATTATAATATACAGTGCCCCCTATCATTATATAATGTCCTCTCTTATTATAATATACAGTGTCCCCTATCATTACATTATGTCCTCTGTTATTATAATATACAGTGCCCCCTATCATTACATAATGTCCTCTGTTATTATAATATACAGTGCCCCTTATATTACATAATGTCCTCTATTATTATAATATACAGTGCCCCCTATCATTATATAATGTCCTCTCTTATTATAATATACAGTGCCCCCAATCATTACATAATGTCCTCTGTTATTATAATATACAGTGCCCCCTATCATTACATAATGTCCTCTGTTATTATAATATACAGTGCCTCCTATCATTACATAATGTCCTCTGTTATTATAATATACAGTGCCCCTTATATTACATAATGTCCTCTATTATTATCATATACAGTGCCCCCTATCATTATATAATGTCCTCTCTTATTATAATATACAGTGCCCCCTATCATTATATAATGTCCTCTCTTATTATAATACACAGTGCCCCCTATCATTACATAATGTCCTCTGTTATTATAATATACAGTGCCCCTTATATTACATAATGTCCTCTGTTATTATAATATACAGTGCCCCTTATATTACATAATGTCCTCTGTTATTATAATATACAGTGCCCCTTATATTACATAATGTCCTCTGTTATTATAATATACAGTGCCCCCTATCATTATATAATGTCCTCTCTTATTATAATATACAGTGCCCCCTATCATTACATAATGTCCTCTGTTATTATAATATACAGTGCCCCTTATATTACATAATGTCCTCTCTTATTATAATATACAGTGCCCCCTATCATTATATAATGTCCTCTCTTATTATAATATACAGTGTCCCCAATTAATACATAATGTCCTCTGTTATTATAATATACAGTGCCCCCTATCATTACATAATGTCCTCTGTTATTATAATATACAGTGCCCCTTATATTACATAATGTCCTCTGTTATTATAATATACAGTGCCCCCTATAATTATATAATGTCCTCTCTTATTATAATATACAGTGCCCCCTATCATTACATAATGTCCTCTCATATTATAATATACAGTGCCCCTTATATTACATAATGTCCTCTGTTATTATAATATACAGTGCCCCTTATATTACATAATGTCCTCTGTTATTATAATATACAGTGCCCCTTATATTACATAATGTCCTCTGATATTATAATATACAGTGCCCCCTATCATTATATAATGTCCTCTGTTATTATAATATACAGTGCCCCTTATATTACATAATGTCCTCTGTTATTATAATATACAGTGCCCCCTATCATTACATAATGCCCTCTGTTATTATAATATACAGTGCCCCTTATATTACATAATGTCCTCTGTTATTATAATATACAGTGCCCCTTATATAACATAATGTCCTCTGTTATTATAATATACAGTGCCACTTATATTACATAATGTCCTCTGTTATTATAATATACAGTGCCCCCTATCATTACATAATGTCCTATGTTATTATAATATACAGTGCACCCTATCATTACATAATGTCCTCTGTTATTATAATATACAGTGCCCCCTATCATTACATAATGTCCTCTGTTATTATAATATACAGTGCCCCCTATCATTACATAATGTCCTCTGTTATTATAATATACATTGCCCCTTATATTACATAATGTCCTCTGTTATTATAATATACAGTGCCCCCTATCATTACATAATGTCCTCTGTTATTATAATATACAGTGCCCCCTATCATTACATAATGTCCTATGTTATTATAATATACAGTGCCCCTTATATTACATAATGTCCTATGTTATTATAATATACAGTGCCCCTTATATTACATAATGTCCTCTGTTATTATAATATACAGTGCCCCCTATCATTATATAATGTCCTCTCTTATTATAATATACAGTGACCCCTATCATTACATAATGTCCTCTGTTATTATAATATACACTGCCCCTATCATTACAAAATATCCTCTGTTATTATAATATACAGTGCCCCCTATCATTACATAATGTCCTCTGTTATAATAATATACAGTGCCCCTTATATTACATAATGTCCTCTGTTATTATAATATACAGTGCCCCCTATCATTACATAATGTCCTCTGTTATTATAATATACAGTGCCCCTTATAATACATAATTTCCTCTGTTATTATAATATACAGTGCCCCCTATCATTATATAATGTCCTCTCTTATTATAATATACAGTGCCCCTATTAATACATAATGTCCTCTGTTATTATAATATACAGTGCCCCTTATATTACATAATGTCCACTGATATTATAATATACAGTGCCCCTTATATTACATAATGTCCTCTGTTATTATAATATACAGTGCCCCTTATAATACATAATTTCCTCTGTTATTATAATATACAGTGCCCCCTATCATTATATAATGTCCTATCTTATTATAATATACAGTGCCCCTATCAATACATAATGTCCTCTCTTATTATAATATACAGTGCCCCCTATCATTACATAATGTCCTCTGTTATTATAATATACAGTGCCCCTTATATTACATAATGTCCATTAATATTATAATATACAGTGCCCCCTATCATTACATAATGTCCTCTGTTATTATAATATACAGTGCCCCTTATAATACATATTTTCCTCTGTTATTATAATATACAGTGCCCCCTATCATTATATAATGTCCTCTCTTATTATAATATACAGTGCCCCTATCAATACATAATGTCCTCTGTTATTATAATATGCAGTGCCCCTTATATTAAATAATGTCCTCTGATATTATAATATACAGTGCCCCCTATCATTATATAATGTCCTCTGTTATTATACTATACAGTGCCCTTTATATTACATAATGTCCTCTGTTATTATAATATACAGTGCCCCTTATATTACATAATGTCTTCTGTTATTATAATATACAGTGCCCCTTATATTACATAATGTCCTCTGTTATTATAATATACAGTGCCCCTTATATTACATAATGTCCTCTGTTCTTATAATATACGGTGCCACTTATATTACATAATGTCCTCTGTTATTATAATATACAGTGCCCCCTATCATTACATAATGTCCTCTGTTATTATAATATACACTGCCCCCTATCATTACATAATGTCCTCTGTTATTATAATATACAGTGTCCCCTATCATTACATAATGTCCTCTGTTATTATAATATACAGTGACCCCTATGATTACATAATGTCCTCTGTTATTATAATATACAGTGCCCCATATATTACATAATGTCCTCTGTTATTATAATATACAGTGCCCCCTATCATTACATAATGTCCTCTGTTATTATAATATACACTGCCCCCTATCATTACATAATGTCCTCTGTTATTATAATATACAGTGCCCCCTATCATTACATAATGTCCTCTGTTATTATAATATACAGTGACCCCTATGATTACATAATGTCCTCTGTTATTATAATATACAGTGCCCCCTATCATTATATAATGTCCTCTCTTATTATAATATACAGTGCCCCCAATCATTACATAATGTCCTCTGTTATTATAATATACAGTGCCCCTTATATTACATAATGTCCTCTATTATTATAATATACAGTGCCCCCTATCATTATATAATGTCCTCTCTTATTATAATATACAGTGCCCCCAATCATTACATAATGTCCTCTGTTATTATAATATACAGTGCCCCTTATATTACATAATGTCCTCTGTTATTGTAATATACAGTGCCCCTTATATAACATAATGTCCTCTGTTATTATAATATACAGTGCCACTTATATTACATAATGTCCTCTGTTATTATAATATACAGTGCCCCTTATATTACATAATGTCATCTATTATTATAATATACAGTGCCCCTATCAATACATAATGTTCTCTCTTATTATAATATACAGTGCCCCCTATCATTACATAATGTCCTCTGTTATTATAATATACAGTGCCCCTTATATTACATAATGTCCACTAATATTATAATATACAGTGCCCCCTATCATTACATAATGTCCTCTGTTATTATAATATACAGTGCCCCTTATAATACATATTTTCCTCTGTTATTATAATATACAGTGCCCCCTATCATTATATAATGTCCTCTCTTATTATAATATACAGTGCCCCTATCAATACATAATGTCCTCTGTTATTATAATATACAGTGCCCCTTATATTAAATAATGTCCTCTGATATTATAATATACAGTGCCCCCTATCATTATATAATGTCCTCTGTTATTATACTATACAGTGCCCTTTATATTACATAATGTCCTCTGTTATTATAATATACAGTGCCCCTTATATTACATAATGTCTTCTGTTATTATAATATACAGTGCCCCTTATATTACATAATGTCCTCTGTTATTATAATATACAGTGCCCCTTATATTACATAATGTCCTCTTTTATTATAATATACAGTGCCCCTTATATTACATAATGTCCTCTGTTATTATAATATACAGTGCCCCCTATCATTACATAATGTCCTCTGTTATTATAATATACAGTGCCCCTTATATTACATAATGTCTTCTGTTATTATAATATACAGTGCCCCTTATATTACATAATGTCCTCTGTTATTATAATATACAGTGCCCCTTATATTACATAATGTCCTCTGTTATTATAATATACAGTGCCCCCTATCATTACATAATGTCCTCTGTTATTATAATATACAGTGCCCCTTATATTACATAATTTCCTCTGTTATTATAATATACAGTGCCCCCTATCATTATATAATGTCCTCTGTTATTATAATATACAGTGCCCCTTATATTACATAATGTCCTCTGTTATTATAATATACAGTGCCCCTTATATTACATAATGTCTTCTGTTATTATAATATACAGTGCCCCTTATATTACATAATGTCCTCTGTTATTATAATATACAGTGCCCCTTATATTACATAATGTCCTCTTTTATTATAATATACCGTGCCCCTTATATTACATAATGTCCTCTGATATTACAATATACAGTGCCCCTTATATTACATAATGTCCTCTGTTATTATAATATACAGTGCCCCCTATCATTACATAATGTCCTCTGTTATTATAATATACAGTGCCCCTTATATTACATAATTTCCTCTGTTATTATAATATACAGTGCCCCCTATCATTATATAATGTCCTCTGTTATTATAATATACAGTGCCCCTTATATTACATAATGTCCTCTGTTATTATAATATACAGTGCCCCCTATCATTACATAATGTCCTCTGTTATTATAATATACAGTGCCCCTTATATTACATAATGTCCTCTGTTATTATAATATACAGTGCCCCCTATCATTATATAATGTCCTCTGTTATTATAATATACAGTGCCCCCTATCATTACATAATATCCTCTGTTATTATAATATACAGTGCCCATTATATTACTTAATGTCCTCTGTTATTATAATATACAGTGCTCCCTATCATTACATAATGTCCTCTCTTATTATAATATACAGTGTCCCCTATCATTACATAATATCCTCTGTTATTATAATATACAGTGCCCCTTATATTACATAATGTCCTCTGTTATTATAATATACAGTGCCCCCTATCATTACATAATGTCCTCTGTTATTATAATATACAGTGCCCCTTATATTACATAATGTCCTCTGTTATTATAATATACAGTGCCCCCTATCATTACATAATGTCCTCTGTTATTATAATATACAGTGCCCCTTATATTACATAATGTCCTCTGTTATTATAATATACAGTGCCCCCTATCATTACATAATGTCCTCTGTTATTATAATATACAGTGCCCCCTATCATTACATAATGTCCTCTGTTATTATAATATACAGTGCCCCCTATCATTACATAATGTCCTCTGTTAATATAATATACAGTGCCCCTTATATTACATAATGTCCTCTGTTATTATAATATACAGTGCCCCCTATCATTATATAATGTCCTCTCTTATTATAATATACAGTGTCCCCTATCATTACATAATATCCTCTGTTATTATAATATACAGTGCCCCTTTTATTACATAATGTCCTCTGTTATTATAATATACAGTGCCTCCTATCATTACATAATGTCCTCTGTTATTATAATATACAGTGCCCCTTATATTACATAATGTCCTCTATTATTATAATATACAGTGCCCCCTATCATTATATAATGTCCTCTCTTATTATAATATACAGTGCCCCCAATCATTACATAATGTCCTCTGTTATTATAATACACAGTGCCCCCTATCATTACATAATGTCCTCTGTTATTATAATATACAGTGCCCCTTATATTACATAATGTCCTCTGTTATTATAATATACAGTGCCCCTTATATTACATAATGTCCTCTGTTATTATAATATACAGTGCCCCTTATATTACATAATGTCCTCTGTTATTATAATATACAGTGCCCCCTATCATTATATAATGTCCTCTCTTATTATAATATACAGTGCCCCCTATCATTACATAATGTCCTCTGTTATTATAAAATACAGTGCCCCTTATATTACATAATGTCCTCTGTTATTATAATATACAGTGCCCCCTATCATTATATAATGTCCTCTCTTATTATAATATACAGTGCCCCTTATATTACATAATGTCCTCTGTTATTATAATATACAGTGCCCCTTATATTACATAATGTCCTCTGATATTATAATATACAGTGCCCCCTATCATTATATAATGTCCTCTGTTATTATAATATACAGTGCCCCTTATATTACATAATGTCCTCTGTTATTATAATATACAGTGCCCCCTATCATTACATAATGTCCTCTGTTATTATAATATACAGTGCCCCTTATATTACATAATGTCCTCTGTTATTATAATATACAGTGCCCATTATATAACATAATTTCCTCTGTTATTATAATATACAGTGCCACTTATATTACATAATGTCCTCTGTTATTATAATATACAGTGCCCCCTATCATTACATAATGTCCTCTGTTATTATAATATACAGTGCCCCCTATCATTACATAATGTCCTCTGTTATTATAATATATAGTGCCCCCTATCATTACATAATGTCCTCTGTTATTATAATATACAGTGCCCCTTATATTACATAATGTCCTCTGTTATTATAATATACAGTGCCCCCTATCATTACATAATGTCCTCTGTTATTATAATATACAGTGCCCCCTATCATTACATAATGTCCTCTGTTATTATAATATACAGTGCCCCTTATAATACATAATTTCCTCTGTTATTATAATATACAGTGCCCCCTATCATTATATAATGTCCTCTCTTATTATAATATACAGTGCCCCTATTAATACATAATGTCCTCTGTTATTATAATATACAGTGCCCCTTATATTACATAATGTCCACTGATATTATAATATACAGTGTCCCTTATATTACATAATGTCCTCTGTTATTATAATATACAGTGCCCCCTATCATTACATAATGTCCTCTGTTATTATAATATACAGTGCCCCTTATAATACATAATTTCCTCTGTTATTATAATATACAGTGCCCCCTATCATTATATAATGTCCTCTCTTATTATAATATACAGTGTCCCCTATCATTACATAATATCCTCTGTTATTATAATATACAGTGCCCCTTTTATTACATAATGTCCTCTGTTATTATAATATACAGTGCCTCCTATCATTACATAATGTCCTCTGTTATTATAATATACAGTGCCCCTTATATTACATAATGTCCTCTATTATTATAATATACAGTGCCCCCTATCATTATATAATGTCCTCTCTTATTATAATATACAGTGCCCCCTATCATTATATAATGTCCTCTCTTATTATAATACACAGTGCCCCCTATCATTACATAATGTCCTCTGTTATTATAATATACAGTGCCCCTTATATTACATAATGTCCTCTGTTATTATAATATACAGTGCCCCTTATATTACATAATGTCCTCTGTTATTATAATATACAGTGCCCCTTATATTACATAATGTCCTCTGTTATTATAATATACAGTGCCCCCTATCATTATATAATGTCCTCTCTTATTATAATATACAGTGCCCCCTATCATTACATAATGTCCTCTGTTATTATAATATACAGTGCCCCTTATATTACATAATGTCCTCTGTTATTATAATATACAGTGCCCCCTATCATTATATAATGTCCTCTCTTATTATAATATACAGTGTCCCCAATTAATACATAATGTCCTCTGTTATTATAATATACAGTGCCCCCTATCATTACATAATGTCCTCTGTTATTATAATATACAGTGCCCCTTATATTACATAATGTCCTCTGTTATTATAATATACAGTGCCCCCTATAATTATATAATGTCCTCTCTTATTATAATATACAGTGCCCCCTATCATTACATAATGTCCTCTCATATTATAATATACAGTGCCCCTTATATTACATAATGTCCTCTGTTATTATAATATACAGTGGCCCTTATTTTACATAATGTCCTCTGATGTTATAATATACAGTGCCCCCTATCATTATATAATGTCCTCTGTTATTATAATATACAGTGCCCCTTATATTACATAATGTCCTCTGTTATTATAATATACAGTGCCCCCTATCATTACATAATGTCCTCTGTTATTATAATATACAGTGCCCCTTATATTACATAATGTCCTCTGTTATTATAATATACAGTGCCCCTTATATAACATAATGTCCTCTGTTATTATAATATACAGTGCCACTTATATTACATAATGTCCTCTGTTATTATAATATACAGTGCCCCCTATCATTACATAATGTCCTCTGTTATTATAATATACAGTGCACCCTATCATTACATAATGTCCTCTGTTATTATAATATACAGTGCCCCCTATCATTACATAATGTCCTCTGTTATTATAATATACAGTGCCCCCTATCATTACATAATGTCCTCTGTTATTATAATATACAGTGCCCCCTATCATTACATAATGTCCTCTGTTATTATAATATACAGTGCCCCCTATCATTACATAATGTCCTATGTTATTATAATATACAGTGCCCCTTATATTACATAATGTCCTATGTTATTATAATATACAGTGCCCCTTATATTACATAATGTCCTCTGTTATTATAATATACAGTGCCCCCTATCATTATATAATGTCCTCTCTTATTATAATATACAGTGTCCCCTATCATCACATTATGTCCTCTGTTATTATAATATACAGTGCCCCCTATCATTACATAATGTCCTCTGTTATTATAATATACAGTGCCCCTTATATTACATAATGTCCTCTATTATTATAATATACAGTGCCCCCTATCATTATATAATGTCCTCTCTTATTATAATATACAGTGCCCCCAATCATTACATAATGTCCTCTGTTATTATAATATACAGTGCCCCCTATCATTACATAATGTCCTCTGTTATTATAATATACAGTGCCTCCTATCATTACATAATGTCCTCTGTTATTATAATATACAGTGCCCCTTATATTACATAATGTCCTCTATTATTATAATATACAGTGCCCCCTATCATTATATAATGTCCTCTCTTATTATAATATACAGTGCCCCCTATCATTACATAATGTCCTCTGTTATTATAATATACAGTGCCCCCTATCATTACATAATGTCCTCTGTTATTATAATATACAGTGCCCCCTATCATTACATAATGTCCTCTGTTAATATAATATACAGTGCCCCTTATATTACATAATGTCCTCTGTTATTATAATATACAGTGCCCCCTATCATTATATAATGTCCTCTCTTATTATAATATACAGTGTCCCCTATCATTACATAATATCCTCTGTTATTATAATATACAGTGCCCCTTTTATTACATAATGTCCTCTGTTATTATAATATACAGTGCCTCCTATCATTACATAATGTCCTCTGTTATTATAATATACAGTGCCCCTTATATTACATAATGTCCTCTATTATTATAATATACAGTGCCCCTTATATTACATAATGTCCTCTGTTATTATAATATACAGTGCCCCCTATCATTATATAATGTCCTCTCTTATTATAATATACAGTGCCCCCAATCATTACATAATGTCCTCTGTTATTATAATACACAGTGCCCCCTATCATTACATAATGTCCTCTGTTATTATAATATACAGTGCCCCTTATATTACATAATGTCCTCTGTTATTATAATATACAGTGCCCCTTATATTACATAATGTCCTCTGTTATTATAATATACAGTGCCCCTTATATTACATAATGTCCTCTGTTATTATAATATACAGTGCCCCCTATCATTATATAATGTCCTCTCTTATTATAATATACAGTGCCCCCTATCATTACATAATGTCCTCTGTTATTATAATATACAGTGCCCCTTATATTACATAATGTCCTCTGTTATTATAATATACAGTGCCCCCTATCATTACATAATATCCTCTGTTATTATAATATACAGTGCCCCCTATCATTACATAATGTCCTCTGTTAATATAATATACAGTGCCCCTTATATTACATAATGTCCTCTGTTATTATAATATACAGTGCCCCCTATCATTATATAATGTCCTCTCTTATTATAATATACAGTGTCCCCTATCATTACATAATATCATCTGTTATTATAATATACAGTGCCCCTTTTATTACATAATGTCCTCTGTTATTATAATATACAGTGCCTCCTATCATTACATAATGTCCTCTGTTATTATAATATACAGTGCCCCTTATATTACATAATGTCCTCTATTATTATAATATACAGTGCCCCCTATCATTATATAATGTCCTCTCTTATTATAATATACAGTGCCCCCAATCATTACATAATGTCCTCTGTTATTATAATACACAGTGCCCCCTATCATTACATAATGTCCTCTGTTATTATAATATACAGTGCCCCTTATATTACATAATGTCCTCTGTTATTATAATATACAGTGCCCCTTATATTACATAATGTCCTCTGTTATTATAATATACAGTGCCCCTTATATTACATAATGTCCTCTGTTATTATAATATACAGTGCCCCCTATCATTATATAATGTCCTCTCTTACTATAATATACAGTGCCCCCTATCATTACATAATGTCCTCTGTTATTATAATATACAGTGCCCCTTATATTACATAATGTCCTCTGTTATTATAATATACAGTGCCCCCTATCATTATATAATGTCCTCTCTTATTATAATATACAGTGCCCCTTATATTACATAATGTCCTCTGTTATTATAATATACAGTGCCCCTTATATTACATAATGTCCTCTGATATTATAATATACAGTGCCCCCTATCATTATATAATGTCCTCTGTTATTATAATATACAGTGCCCCTTATATTACATAATGTCCTCTGTTATTATAATATACAGTGCCCCCTATCATTACATAATGTCCTCTGTTATTATAATATACAGTGCCCCTTATATTACATAATGTCCTCTGTTATTATAATATACAGTGCCCATTATATAACATAATGTCCTCTGTTATTATAATATACAGTGCCACTTATATTACATAATGTCCTCTGTTATTATAATATACAGTGCCCCCTATCATTACATAATGTCCTCTGTTATTATAATATACAGTGCACCCTATCATTACATAATGTCCTCTGTTATTATAATATACAGTGCCCCCTATCATTACATAATGTCCTCTGTTATTATAATATACAGTGCCCCCTATCATTACATAATGTCCTCTGTTATTATAATATACAGTGCCCCTTATATTACATAATGTCCTCTGTTATTATAATATACAGTTCCCCCTATCATTACATAATGTCCTCTGTTATTATAATATACAGTGCCCCCTATCATTACATAATGTCCTCTGTTATTATAATATACAGTGCCCCTTATAATACATAATTTCCTCTGTTATTATAATATACAGTGCCCCCTATCATTATATAATGTCCTCTCTTATTATAATATACAGTGCCCCTATTAATACATAATGTCCTCTGTTATTATAATATACAGTGCCCCTTATATTACATAATGTCCACTGATATTATAATATACAGTGCCCCTTATATTACATAATGTCCTCTGTTATTATAATATACAGTGCCCCCTATCATTACTTAATGTCCTCTGTTATTATAATATACAGTGCCCCTTATAATACATAATTTCCTCTGTTATTATAATATACAGTGCCCCCTATCATTATATAATGTCCTCTCTTATTATAATATACAGTGTCCCCTATCATTACATAATATCCTCTGTTATTATAATATACAGTGCCCCTTTTATTACATAATGTCCTCTGTTATTATAATATACAGTGCCTCCTATCATTACATAATGTCCTCTGTTATTATAATATACAGTGCCCCTTATATTACATAATGTCCTCTATTATTATAATATACAGTGCCCCCTATCATTATATAATGTCCTCTCTTATTATAATATACAGTGCCCCCTATCATTATATAATGTCCTCTCTTATTATAATACACAGTGCCCCCTATCATTACATAATGTCCTCTGTTATTATAATATACAGTGCCCCTTATATTACATAATGTCCTCTGTTATTATAATATACAGTGCTCCTTATATTACATAATGTCCTCTGTTATTATAATATACAGTGCCCCTTATATTACATAATGTCCTCTGTTATTATAATATACAGTGCCCCCTATCATTATATAATGTCCTCTCTTATTATAATATACAGTGCCCCCTATCATTACATAATGTCCTCTGTTATTATAATATACAGTGCCCCTTATATTACATAATGTCCTCTGTTATTATAATATACAGTGCCCCCTATCATTATATAATGTCCTCTCTTATTATAATACACAGTGTCCCTAATTAATACATAATGTCCTCTGTTATTATAATATACAGTGCCCCCTATCATTACATAATGTCCTCTGTTATTATAATATACAGTGCCCCTTATATTACATAATGTCCTCTGTTATTATAATATACAGTGCCCCCTATAATTATATAATGTCCTCTCTTATTATAATATACATTCCCCCCTATCATTACATAATGTCCTCTCATATTATAATATACAGTGCCCCTTATATTACATAATGTCCTCTGTTATTATAATATACAGTGGCCCTTATTTTACATAATGTCCTCTGATGTTATAATATACAGTGCCCCCTATCATTATATAATGTCCTCTGTTATTATAATATACAGTGCCCCTTATATTACATAATGTCCTCTGTTATTATAATATACAGTGCCCCCTATCATTACATAATGTCCTCTGTTATTATAATATACAGTGCCCCTTATATTACATAATGTCCTCTGTTATTATAATATACAGTGCCCCTTATATAACATAATGTCCTCTGTTATTATAATATACAGTGCCACTTATATTACATAATGTCCTCTGTTATTATAATATACAGTGCCCCCTATCATTACATAATGTCCTCTGTTATTATAATATACAGTGCACCCTATCATTACATAATGTCCTCTGTTATTATAATATACAGTGCCCCCTATCATTACATAATGTCCTCTGTTATTATAATATACAGTGCCCCCTATCATTACATAATGTCCTCTGTTATTATAATATACAGTGCCCCCTATCATTACATAATGTCCTCTGTTATTATAATATACAGTGCCCCCTATCATTACATAATGTCCTCTGTTATTATAATATACAGTGCCCCCTATCATTACATAATGTCCTATGTTATTATAATATACAGTGCCCCTTATATTACATAATGTCCTATGTTATTATAATATACAGTGCCCCTTATATTACATAATGTCCTCTGTTATTATAATATACAGTGCCCCCTATCATTATATAATGTCCTCTCTTATTATAATATACAGTGTCCCCTATCATTACATTATGTCCTCTGTTATTATAATATACAGTGCCCCCTATCATTACATAATGTCCTCTGTTATTATAATATACAGTGCCCCTTATATTACATAATGTCCTCTATTATTATAATATACAGTGCCCCCTATCATTATATAATGTCCTCTCTTATTATAATATACAGTGCCCCCAATCATTACATAATGTCCTCTGTTATTATAATATACAGTGCCCCCTATCATTACATAATGTCCTCTGTTATTATAATATACAGTGCCTCCTATCATTACATAATGTCCTCTGTTATTATAATATACAGTGCCCCTTATATTACATAATGTCCTCTATTATTATAATATACAGTGCCCCCTATCATTATATAATGTCCTCTCTTATTATAATATACAGTGCCCCCTATCATTATATAACGTCCTCTCTTATTATAATACACAGTGCCCCCTATCATTACATAATGTCCTCTGTTATTATAATATACAGTGCCCCTTATATTACATAATGTCCTCTGTTATTATAATATACAGTGCCCCTTATATTACATAATGTCCTCTGTTATTATAATATACAGTGCCCCTTATATTACATAATGTCCTCTGTTATTATAATATACAGTGCCCCCTATCATTATATAATGTCCTCTCTTATTATAATATACAGTGCCCCCTATCATTACATAATGTCCTCTGTTATTATAATATACAGTGCCCCTTATATTACATAATGTCCTCTGTTATTATAATATACAGTGCCCCCTATCATTATATAATGTCCTCTCTTATTATAATATACAGTGTCCCCAATTAATACGTAATGTCCTCTGTTATTATAATATACAGTGCCCCCTATCATTACATAATGTCCTCTGTTATTATAATATACAGTGCCCCTTATATTACATAATGTCATCTGTTATTATAATATACAGTGCCCCCTATAATTATATAATGTCCTCTCTTATTATAATATACAGTGCCCCCTATCATTACATAATGTCCTCTCATATTATAATATACAGTGCCCCTTATATTACATAATGTCCTCAGTTATTATAATATACAGTGCCCCTTATATTACATAATGTCCTCTGATGTTATAATATACAGTGCCCCCTATCATTATATAATGTCCTCTGTTATTATAATATACAGTGCCCCTTATATTACATAATGTCCTCTGTTATTATAATATACAGTGCCCCCTATCATTACATAATGTCCTCTGTTATTATAATATACAGTGCCCCTTATATTACATAATGTCCTCTGTTATTATAATATACAGTGCCCCCTATCATTACATAATGTCCTCTGTTATTATAATATACAGTGCCCCCTATCATTACATAATGTCCTATGTTATTATAATATACAGTGCCCCTTATATTACATAATGTCCTATGTTATTATAATATACAGTGCCCCTTATATTACATAATGTCCTCTGTTATTATAATATACAGTGCCCCCTATCATTATATAATGTCCTCTCTTATTATAATATACAGTGTCCCCTATCATTACATTATGTCCTCTGTTATTATAATATACAGTGCCCCCTATCATTACATAATGTCCTCTGTTATTATAATATACAGTGCCCCTTATATTACATAATGTCCTCTATTATTATAATATACAGTGCCCCCTATCATTATATAATGTCCTCTCTTATTATAATATACAGTGCCCCCAATCATTACATAATGTCCTCTGTTATTATAATATACAGTGCCCCCTATCATTACATAATGTCCTCTGTTATTATAATATACAGTGCCTCCTATCATTACATAATGTCCTCTGTTATTATAATATACAGTGCCCCTTATATTACATAATGTCCTCTATTATTATCATATACAGTGCCCCCTATCATTATATAATGTCCTCTCTTATTATAATATACAGTGCCCCCTATCATTATATAATGTCCTCTCTTATTATAATACACAGTGCCCCCTATCATTACATAATGTCCTCTGTTATTATAATATACAGTGCCCCTTATATTACATAATGTCCTCTGTTATTATAATATACAGTGCCCCTTATATTACATAATGTCCTCTGTTATTATAATATACAGTGCCCCTTATATTACATAATGTCCTCTGTTATTATAATATACAGTGCCCCCTATCATTATATAATGTCCTCTCTTATTATAATATACAGTGCCCCCTATCATTACATAATGTCCTCTGTTATTATAATATACAGTGCCCCTTATATTACATAATGTCCTCTCTTATTATAATATACAGTGCCCCCTATCATTATATAATGTCCTCTCTTATTATAATATACAGTGTCCCCAATTAATACATAATGTCCTCTGTTATTATAATATACAGTGCCCCCTATCATTACATAATGTCCTCTGTTATTATAATATACAGTGCACCCTATCATTACATAATGTCCTCTGTTATTATAATATACAGTGCCCCCTATCATTACATAATGTCCTCTGTTATTATAATATACAGTGCCCCCTATCATTACATAATGTCCTCTGTTATTATAATATACAGTGCCCCTTATATTACATAATGTCCTCTGTTATTATAATATACAGTTCCCCCTATCATTACATAATGTCCTCTGTTATTATAATATACAGTGCCCCCTATCATTACATAATGTCCTCTGTTATTATAATATACAGTGCCCCTTATAATACATAATTTCCTCTGTTATTATAATATACAGTGCCCCCTATCATTATATAATGTCCTCTCTTATTATAATATACAGTGCCCCTATTAATACATAATGTCCTCTGTTATCATAATATACAGTGCCCCTTATATTACATAATGTCCACTGATATTATAATATACAGTGCCCCTTATATTACATAATGTCCTCTGTTATTATAATATACAGTGCCCCCTATCATTACATAATGTCCTCTGTTATTATAATATACAGTGCCCCTTATAATACATAATTTCCTCTGTTATTATAATATACAGTGCCCCCTATCATTATATAATGTCCTCTCTTATTATAATATACAGTGTCCCCTATCATTACATAATATCCTCTGTTATTATAATATACAGTGCCCCTTTTATTACATAATGTCCTCTGTTATTATAATATACAGTGCCTCCTATCATTACATAATGTCCTCTGTTATTATAATATACAGTGCCCCTTATATTACATAATGTCCTCTATTATTATAATATACAGTGCCCCCTATCATTATATAATGTCCTCTCTTATTATAATATACAGTGCCCCCTATCATTATATAATGTCCTCTCTTATTATAATACACAGTGCCCCCTATCATTACATAATGTCCTCTGTTATTATAATATACAGTGCCCCTTATATTACATAATGTCCTCTGTTATTATAATATACAGTGCCCCTTATATTACATAATGTCCTCTGTTATTATAATATACAGTGCCCCTTATATTACATAATGTCCTCTGTTATTATAATATACAGTGCCCCCTATCATTATATAATGTCCTCTCTTATTATAATATACAGTGCCCCCTATCATTACATAATGTCCTCTGTTATTATAATATACAGTGCCCCTTATATTACATAATGTCCTCTGTTATTATAATATACAGTGCCCCCTATCATTATATAATGTCCTCTCTTATTATAATACACAGTGTCCCTAATTAATACATAATGTCCTCTGTTATTATAATATACAGTGCCCCCTATCATTACATAATGTCCTCTGTTATTATAATATACAGCGCCCCTTATATTACATAATGTCCTCTGTTATTATAATATACAGTGCCCCCTATAATTATATAATGTCCTCTCTTATTATAATATACATTCCCCCCTATCATTACATAATGTCCTCTCATATTATAATATACAGTGCCCCTTATATTACATAATGTCCTCTGTTATTATAATATACAGTGGCCCTTATTTTACATAATGTCCTCTGATGTTATAATATACAGTGCCCCCTATCATTATATAATGTCCTCTGTTATTATAATATACAGTGCCCCTTATATTACATAATGTCCTCTGTTATTATAATATACAGTGCCCCCTATCATTACATAATGTCCTCTGTTATTATAATATACAGTGCCCCTTATATTACATAATGTCCTCTGTTATTATAATATACAGTGCCCCTTATATAACATAATGTCCTCTGTTATTATAATATACAGTGCCACTTATATTACATAATGTCCTCTGTTATTATAATATACAGTGCCCCCTATCATTACATAATGTCCTCTGTTATTATAATATACAGTGCACCCTATCATTACATAATGTCCTCTGTTATTATAATATACAGTGCCCCCTATCATTACATAATGTCCTCTGTTATTATAATATACAGTGCCCCCTATCATTACATAATGTCCTCTGTTATTATAATATACAGTGCCCCCTATCATTACATAATGTCCTCTGTTATTATAATATACAGTGCCCCCTATCATTACATAATGTCCTCTGTTATTATAATATACAGTGCCCCCTATCATTACATAATGTCCTATGTTATTATAATATACAGTGCCCCTTATATTACATAATGTCCTATGTTATTATAATATACAGTGCCCCTTATATTACATAATGTCCTCTGTTATTATAATATACAGTGCCCCCTATCATTATATAATGTCCTCTCTTATTATAATATACAGTGTCCCCTATCATTACATTATGTCCTCTGTTATTATAATATACAGTGCCCCCTATCATTACATAATGTCCTCTGTTATTATAATATACAGTGCCCCTTATATTACATAATGTCCTCTATTATTATAATATACAGTGCCCCCTATCATTATATAATGTCCTCTCTTATTATAATATACAGTGCCCCCAATCATTACATAATGTCCTCTGTTATTATAATATACAGTGCCCCCTATCATTACATAATGTCCTCTGTTATTATAATATACAGTGCCTCCTATCATTACATAATGTCCTCTGTTATTATAATATACAGTGCCCCTTATATTACATAATGTCCTCTATTATTATAATATACAGTGCCCCCTATCATTATATAATGTCCTCTCTTATTATAATATACAGTGCCCCCTATCATTATATAACGTCCTCTCTTATTATAATACACAGTGCCCCCTATCATTACATAATGTCCTCTGTTATTATAATATACAGTGCCCCTTATATTACATAATGTCCTCTGTTATTATAATATACAGTGCCCCTTATATTACATAATGTCCTCTGTTATTATAATATACAGTGCCCCTTATATTACATAATGTCCTCTGTTATTATAATATACAGTGCCCCCTATCATTATATAATGTCCTCTCTTATTATAATATACAGTGCCCCCTATCATTACATAATGTCCTCTGTTATTATAATATACAGTGCCCCTTATATTACATAATGTCCTCTGTTATTATAATATACAGTGCCCCCTATCATTATATAATGTCCTCTCTTATTATAATATACAGTGTCCCCAATTAATACGTAATGTCCTCTGTTATTATAATATACAGTGCCCCCTATCATTACATAATGTCCTCTGTTATTATAATATACAGTGCCCCTTATATTACATAATGTCATCTGTTATTATAATATACAGTGCCCCCTATAATTATATAATGTCCTCTCTTATTATAATATACAGTGCCCCCTATCATTACATAATGTCCTCTCATATTATAATATACAGTGCCCCTTATATTACATAATGTCCTCAGTTATTATAATATACAGTGCCCCTTATATTACATAATGTCCTCTGATGTTATAATATACAGTGCCCCCTATCATTATATAATGTCCTCTGTTATTATAATATACAGTGCCCCTTATATTACATAATGTCCTCTGTTATTATAATATACAGTGCCCCCTATCATTACATAATGTCCTCTGTTATTATAATATACAGTGCCCCTTATATTACATAATGTCCTCTGTTATTATAATATACAGTGCCCCCTATCATTACATAATGTCCTCTGTTATTATAATATACAGTGCCCCCTATCATTACATAATGTCCTATGTTATTATAATATACAGTGCCCCTTATATTACATAATGTCCTATGTTATTATAATATACAGTGCCCCTTATATTACATAATGTCCTCTGTTATTATAATATACAGTGCCCCCTATCATTATATAATGTCCTCTCTTATTATAATATACAGTGTCCCCTATCATTACATTATGTCCTCTGTTATTATAATATACAGTGCCCCCTATCATTACATAATGTCCTCTGTTATTATAATATACAGTGCCCCTTATATTACATAATGTCCTCTATTATTATAATATACAGTGCCCCCTATCATTATATAATGTCCTCTCTTATTATAATATACAGTGCCCCCAATCATTACATAATGTCCTCTGTTATTATAATATACAGTGCCCCCTATCATTACATAATGTCCTCTGTTATTATAATATACAGTGCCTCCTATCATTACATAATGTCCTCTGTTATTATAATATACAGTGCCCCTTATATTACATAATGTCCTCTATTATTATCATATACAGTGCCCCCTATCATTATATAATGTCCTCTCTTATTATAATATACAGTGCCCCCTATCATTATATAATGTACTCTCTTATAATACACAGTGCCCCCTATCATTGCATAATGTCCTCTGTTATTATAATATACAGTGCCCCTTATATTACATAATGTCCTCTGTTATTATAATATACAGTGCCCCTTATATTACATAATGTCCTCTGTTATTATAATATACAGTGCCCCTTATATTACATAATGTCCTCTGTTATTATAATATACAGTGCCCCCTATCATTATATAATGTCCTCTCTTATTATAATATACAGTGCCCCCTATCATTACATAATGTCCTATGTTATTATAATATACAGTGCCCCTTATATTACATAATGTCCTCTGTTATTATAATATACAGTGCCCCTTATATTACATAATGTCCTCTGTTATTATAATATACAGTGCCCCCTATCATTATATAATGTCCTCTCTTATTATAATATACAGTGCCCCCTATCATTACATAATGTCCTCTGTTATTATAATATACAGTGCCCCTTATATTACATAATGTCCTCTCTTATTATAATATACAGTGCCCCCTATCATTATATAATGTCCTCTCTTATTATAATATACAGTGTCCCCAATTAATACATAATGTCCTCTGTTATTATAATATACAGTGCCCCCTATCATTACATAATGTCCTCTGTTATTATAATATACAGTGCCCCTTATATTACATAATGTCCTCTGTTATTATAATATACAGTGCCTCCTATAATTATATAATGTCCTCTCTTATTATAATATACAGTGCCCCCTATCATTACATAATGTCCTCTCATATTATAATATACAGTGCCCCTTATATTACATAATGTCCTCTGTTATTATAATATACAGTGCCCCTTATATTACATAATGTCCTCTGTTATTATAATATACAGTGCCCCTTATATTACATAATGTCCTCTGATATTATAATATACAGTGCCCCTTATAATTATATAATGTCCTCTGTTATTATAATATACAGTGCCCCTTATATTACATAATGTCCTCTGTTATTATAATATACAGTGCCCCCTATCATTACATAATGCCCTCTGTTATTATAATATACAGTGCCCCTTATATTACATAATGTCCTCTGTTATTATAATATACAGTGCCCCTTATATAACATAATGTCCTCTGTTATTATAATATACAGTGCCACTTATATTACATAATGTCCTCTGTTATTATAATATACAGTGCCCCCTATCATTACATAATGTCCTCTGTTATTATAATATACAGTGCACCCTATCATTACATAATGTCCTCTGTTATTATAATATACAGTGCCCCCTATCATTACATAATGTCCTCTGTTATTATAATATACAGTGCCCCCTATCATTACATAATGTCCTCTGTTATTATAATATACATTGCCCCTTATATTACATAATGTCCTCTGTTATTATAATATACAGTGCCCCCTATCATTACATAATGTCCTCTGTTATTATAATATACAGTGCCCCCTATCATTACATAATGTCCTATGTTATTATAATATACAGTGCCCCTTATATTACATAATGTCCTATGTTATTATAATATACAGTGCCCCTTATATTACATAATGTCCTCTGTTATTATAATATACAGTGCCCCCTATCATTATATAATGTCCTCTCTTATTATAATATACAGTGACCCCTATCATTACATAATGTCCTCTGTTATTATAATATACACTGCCCCTATCATTACAAAATATCCTCTGTTATTATAATATACAGTGCCCCCTATCATTACATAATGTCCTCTGTTATAATAATATACAGTGCCCCTTATATTACATAATGTCCTCTGTTATTATAATATACAGTGCCCCCTATCATTACATAATGTCCTCTGTTATTATAATATACAGTGCCCCTTATAATACATAATTTCCTCTGTTATTATAATATACAGTGCCCCCTATCATTATATAATGTCCTCTCTTATTATAATATACAGTGCCCCTATTAATACATAATGTCCTCTGTTATTATAATATACAGTGCCCCCTATCATTACATAATGTCCTCTGTTATTATAATATACAGTGCCCCTTATATTACATAATGTCCACTGATATTATAATATACAGTGCCCCTTATATTACATAATGTCCTCTGTTATTATAATATACAGTGCCCCTTATAATACATAATTTCCTCTGTTATTATAATATACAGTGCCCCCTATCATTATATAATGTCCTATCTTATTATAATATACAGTGCCCCTATCAATACATAATGTCCTCTCTTATTATAATATACAGTGCCCCCTATCATTACATAATGTCCTCTGTTATTATAATATACAGTGCCCCTTATATTACATAATGTCCACTAATATTATAATATACAGTGCCCCCTATCATTACATAATGTCCTCTGTTATTATAATATACAGTGCCCCTTATAATACATATTTTCCTCTGTTATTATAATATACAGTGCCCCCTATCATTATATAATGTCCTCTCTTATTATAATATACAGTGCCCCTATCAATACATAATGTCCTCTGTTATTATAATATACAGTGCCCCTTATATTAAATAATGTCCTCTGATATTATAATATACAGTGCCCCCTATCATTATATAATGTCCTCTGTTATTATACTATACAGTGCCCTTTATATTACATAATGTCCTCTGTTATTATAATATACAGTGCCCCTTATATTACATAATGTCTTCTGTTATTATAATATACAGTGCCCCTTATATTACATAATGTCCTCTGTTATTATAATATACAGTGCCCCTTATATTACATAATGTCCTCTGTTATTATAATATACAGTGCCCCTTATATTACATAATGTCCTCTGTTATTATAATATACAGTGCCCCATATCATTACATAATGTCATCTGTTATTATAATATACAGTGCCCCCTATCATTACATAATGTCCTCTGTTATTATAATATACAGTGCCCCTTATATTACATAATGTCCTCTTTTATTATAATATACAGTGCCCCCTTATATTACATAATGTCCTCTGATATTATAATATACAGTGCCCCCTATCATTATATAATGTCCTCTGTTATTACAATATACAGTGCCCCTTATATTACATAATGTCCTCTGTTATTATAATATACAGTGCCCCCTATCATTATATAATGTCCTCTGTTATTATAATATACAGTGCCCCTTATATTACATAATGTCCTCTGTTATTATAATATACAGTGCCCCCTATCATTACATAATGTCCTCTGTTATTATAATATACAGTGCCCCTTATATTACATAATGTCCTCTGTTATTATAATATACAGTGCCCCCTATCATTACATAATGTCCTCTGTTAATATAATATACAGTGCCCCTTATATTACATAATGTCCTCTGTTATTATAATATACAGTGCCCCCTATCATTATATAATGTCCTCTCTTATTATAATATACAGTGTCCCCTATCATTACATAATATCCTCTGTTATTATAATATACAGTGCCCCTTATATTACATAATGTCCTCTGTTATTATAATATACAGTGCCCCCTATCATTACATAATGTTCTCTGTTATTATAATATACAGTGCCCCTTATATTACATAATGTCCTCTGTTATTATAATATACAGTGCCCCCTATCATTACATAATGTCCTCTGTTATTATAATATACAGTGCCCCTTATATTACATAATGTCCTCTGTTATTATAATATACAGTGCCCCCTATCATTACATAATGTCCTCTGTTATTATAATATACAGTGCCCCCTATCATTACATAATGTCCTCTGTTATTATAATATACAGTGCCCCCTATCATTACATAATGTCCTCTGTTATTATAATATACAGTGCCCCCTATCATTACATAATGTCCTCTGTTAATATAATATACAGTGCCCCTTATATTACATAATGTCCTCTGTTATTATAATGTACAGTGCCCCCTATCATTATATAATGTCCTCTCTTATTATAATATACAGTGTCCCCTATCATTACATAATATCCTCTGTTATTATAATATACAGTGCCCCTTTTATTACATAATGTCCTCTGTTATTATAATATACAGTGCCTCCTATCATTACATAATGTCCTCTGTTATTATAATATACAGTGCCCCTTATATTACATAATGTCCTCTATTATTATAATATACAGTGCCCCCTATCATTATATAATGTCCTCTCTTATTATAATATACAGTGCCCCCAATCATTACATAATGTCCTCTGTTATTATAATACACAGTGCCCCCTATCATTACATAATGTCCTCTGTTATTATAATATACAGTGCCCCTTATATTACATAATGTCCTCTGTTATTATAATATACAGTGCCCCTTATATTACATAATGTCCTCTGTTATTATAATATACAGTGCCCCTTATATTACATAATGTCCTCTGTTATTATAATATACAGTGCCCCCTATCATTATATAATGTCCTCTCTTATTATAATATACAGTGCCCCCTATCATTACATAATGTCCTCTGTTATTATAATATACAGTGCCACTTATATTACATAATGTCCTCTGTTATTATAATATACAGTGCCCCCTATCATTACATAATGTCCTCTGTTATTATAATATACAGTGCCCCCTATCATTACATAATGTCCTCTGTTATTATAATATACAGTGCCCCCTATCATTACATAATGTCCTATGTTATTATAATATACAGTGCCCCTTATATTACATAATGTCCTATGTTATTATAATATACAGTGCCCCTTATATTACATAATGTCCTCTGTTATTATAATATACAGTGCCCCCTATCATTATATAATGTCCTCTCTTATTATAATATACAGTGACCCCTATCATTACATAATGTCCTCTGTTATTATAATATACACTGCCCCTATCATTACAAAATATCCTCTGTTATTATAATATACAGTGCCCCCTATCATTACATAATGTCCTCTGTTATAATAATATACAGTGCCCCTTATATTACATAATGTCCTCTGTTATTATAATATACAGTGCCCCCTATCATTACATAATGTCCTCTGTTATTATAATATACAGTGCCCCCTATCATTATATACTGTCCTCTCTTATTATAATATACAGTGCCCCTATTAATACATAATGTCCTCTGTTATTATAATATACAGTGCCCCCTATCATTACATAATGTCCTCTCATATTATAATATACAGTGCCCCTTATATTACATAATGTCCTCAGTTATTATAATATACAGTGCCCCTTATATTACATAATGTCCTCTGATGTTATAATATACAGTGCCCCCTATCATTATATAATGTCCTCTGTTATTATAATATACAGTGCCCCTTATATTACATAATGTCCTCTGTTATTATAATATACAGTGCCCCCTATCATTACATAATGTCCTCTGTTATTATAATATACAGTGCCCCTTATATTACATAATGTCCTCTGTTATTATAATATACAGTGCCCCCTATCATTACATAATGTCCTCTGTTATTATAATATACAGTGCCCCCTATCATTACATAATGTCCTATGTTATTATAATATACAGTGCCCCTTATATTACATAATGTCCTATGTTATTATAATATACAGTGCCCCTTATATTACATAATGTCCTCTGTTATTATAATATACAGTGCCCCCTATCATTATATAATGTCCTCTCTTATTATAATATACAGTGTCCCCTATCATTACATTATGTCCTCTGTTATTATAATATACAGTGCCCCCTATCATTACATAATGTCCTCTGTTATTATAATATACAGTGCCCCTTATATTACATAATGTCCTCTATTATTATAATATACAGTGCCCCCTATCATTATATAATGTCCTCTCTTATTATAATATACAGTGCCCCCAATCATTACATAATGTCCTCTGTTATTATAATATACAGTGCCCCCTATCATTACATAATGTCCTCTGTTATTATAATATACAGTGCCTCCTATCATTACATAATGTCCTCTGTTATTATAATATACAGTGCCCCTTATATTACATAATGTCCTCTATTATTATCATATACAGTGCCCCCTATCATTATATAATGTCCTCTCTTATTATAATATACAGTGCCCCCTATCATTATATAATGTCCTCTCTTATTATAATACACAGTGCCCCCTATCATTACATAATGTCCTCTGTTATTATAATATACAGTGCCCCTTATATTACATAATGTCCTCTGTTATTATAATATACAGTGCCCCTTATATTACATAATGTCCTCTGTTATTATAATATACAGTGCCCCTTATATTACATAATGTCCTCTGTTATTATAATATACAGTGCCCCCTATCATTATATAATGTCCTCTCTTATTATAATATACAGTGCCCCCTATCATTACATAATGTCCTCTGTTATTATAATATACAGTGCCCCTTATATTACATAATGTCCTCTGTTATTATAATATACAGTGCCCCCTATCATTATATAATGTCCTCTCTTATTATAATATACAGTGTCCCCAATTAATACATAATGTCCTCTGTTATTATAATATACAGTGCCCCCTATCATTACATAATGTCCTCTGTTATTATAATATACAGTGCCCCTTATATTACATAATGTCCACTGATATTATAATATACAGTGCCCCTTATATTACATAATGTCCTCTGTTATTATAATATACAGTGCCCCTTATAATACATAATTTCCTCTGTTATTATAATATACAGTGCCCCCTATCATTATATAATGTCCTATCTTATTATAATATACAGTGCCCCTATCAATACATAATGTCCACTAATATTATAATATACAGTGCCCCCTATCATTACATAATGTCCTCTGTTATTATAATATACAGTGCCCCTTATAATACATATTTTCCTCTGTTATTATAATATACAGTGCCCCCTATCATTATATAATGTCCTCTCTTATTATAATATACAGTGCCCCTATCAATACATAATGTCCTCTGTTATTATAATATACAGTGCCCCTTATATTAAATAATGTCCTCTGATATTATAATATACAGTGCCCCCTATCATTATATAATGTCCTCTGTTATTATACTATACAGTGCCCTTTATATTACATAATGTCCTCTGTTATTATAATATACAGTGCCCCTTATATTACATAATGTCTTCTGTTATTATAATATACAGTGCCCCTTATATTACATAATGTCCTCTGTTATTATAATATACAGTGCCCCTTATATTACATAATGTCCTCTGTTATTATAATATACAGTGCCCCTTATATTACATAATGTCCTCTGTTATTATAATATACAGTGCCCCATATCATTACATAATGTCATCTGTTATTATAATATACAATGCCCCCTATCATTACATAATGTCCTCTGATATTATAATATACAGTGCCCCCTATCATTATATAATGTCCTCTGTTATTACAATATACAGTGCCCCTTATATTACATTATGTCCTCTGTTATTATAATATACAGTGCCCCCTATCATTATATAATGTCCTCTGTTATTATAATATACAGTGCCCCTTATATTACATAATGTCCTCTGTTATTATAATATACAGTGCCCCCTATCATTACATAATGTCCTCTCTTATTATAATATACAGTGCCCCTTATATTACATAATGTCCTCTGTTATTATAATATACAGTGCCCCCTATCATTATATAATGTCCTCTCTTATTATAATATACAGTGCCCCCTATCATTACATAATATCCTGTTATTATAATATACAGTGCCCATTATATTACTTAATGTCCTCTGTTATTATAATATACAGTGCTCCCTATCATTACATAATGTCCTCTGTTATTATAATATACAGTGCCCCCTATCATTACATAATGTCCTCTGTTATTATAATATACAGTGCCCCCTATCATTACATAATGTCCTCTGTTATTATAATATACAGTGCCCCTTATATTACATAATGTCCTCTGTTATTATAATATACAGTGCCCCCTATCATTACATAATGTCCTCTGTTATTATAATATACAGTGCCCCCTATCATTACATAATGTCCTCTGTTATTATAATATACAGTGCCCCTTATATTACATAATGTCCTCTGTTATTATAATATACAGTGCCCCCTATCATTACATAATGTCCTCTGTTAATATAATATACAGTGCCCCTTATATTACATAATGTCCTCTGTTATTATAATATACAGTGCCCCCTTTCATTATATAATGTCCTCTCTTATTATAATATACAGTGTCCCCTATCATTACATAATATCCTCTGTTATTATAATATACAGTGCCCCTTATATTACATAATGTCCACTGTTATTATAATATACAGTGCCCCCTATCATTACATAATGTCCTCTGTTATTATAATATACAGTGCCCCTTATATTACATAATGTCCTCTGTTATTATAATATACAGTGCCCCCTATCATTACATAATGTCCTCTGTTATTATAATATACAGTGCCCCCTATCATTACATAATGTCCTCTGTTATTATAATATACAGTGCCCCCTATCATTACATAATGTCCTCTGTTAATATAATATACAGTGCCCCTTATATTACATAATGTCCTCTGTTATTATAATATACAGTGCCCCCTATCATTATATAATGTCCTCTCTTATTATAATATACAGTGTCCCCTATCATTACATAATATCCTCTGTTATTATAATATACAGTGCCCCTTTTATTACATAATGTCCTCTGTTATTATAATATACAGTGCCTCCTATCATTACATAATGTCCTCTGTTATTATAATATACAGTGCCCCTTATATTACATAATGTCCTCTATTATTATAATATACAGTGCCCCCTATCATTATATAATGTCCTCTCTTATTATAATATACAGTGCCCCCAATCATTACATAATGTCCTCTGTTATTATAATACACAGTGCCCCCTATCATTACATAATGTCCTCTGTTATTATAATATACAGTGCCCCTTATATTACATAATGTCCTCTGTTATTATAATATACAGTGCCCCTTATATTACATAATGTCCTCTGTTATTATAATATACAGTGCCCCTTATATTACATAATGTCCTCTGTTATTATAATATACAGTGCCCCCTATCATTATATAATGTCCTCTCTTATTATAATATACAGTGCCCCCTATCATTACATAATGTCCTCTGTTATTATAATATACAGTGCCACTTATATTACATAATGTCCTCTGTTATTATAATATACAGTGCCCCCTATCATTACATAATGTCCTCTGTTATTATAATATACAGTGCCCCCTATCATTACATAATGTCCTCTGTTATTATAATATACAGTGCCCCCTATCATTACATAATGTCCTATGTTATTATAATATACAGTGCCCCTTATATTACATAATGTCCTATGTTATTATAATATACAGTGCCCCTTATATTACATAATGTCCTCTGTTATTATAATATACAGTGCCCCCTATCATTATATAATGTCCTCTCTTATTATAATATACAGTGACCCCTATCATTACATAATGTCCTCTGTTATTATAATATACACTGCCCCTATCATTACAAAATATCCTCTGTTATTATAATATACAGTGCCCCCTATCATTACATAATGTCCTCTGTTATAATAATATACAGTGCCCCTTATATTACATAATGTCCTCTGTTATTATAATATACAGTGCCCCCTATCATTACATAATGTCCTCTGTTATTATAATATACAGTGCCCCTTATAATACATAATTTCCTCTGTTATTATAATATACAGTGCCCCCTATCATTATATACTGTCCTCTCTTATTATAATATACAGTGCCCCTATTAATACATAATGTCCTCTGTTATTATAATATACAGTGCCCCCTATCATTACATAATGTCCTCTGTTATTATAATATACAGTGCCCCTTATATTACATAATGTCCACTGATATTATAATATACAGTGCCCCTTATATTACATAATGTCCTCTGTTATTATAATATACAGTGCCCCTTATAATACATAATTTCCTCTGTTATTATAATATACAGTGCCCCCTATCATTATATAATGTCCTATCTTATTATAATATACAGTGCCCCTATCAATACATAATGTCCTCTCTTATTATAATATACAGTGCCCCCTATCATTACATAATGTCCTCTGTTATTATAATATACAGTGCCCCTTATATTACATAATGTCCACTAATATTATAATATACAGTGCCCCCTATCATTACATAATGCCCTCTGTTATTATAATATACAGTGCCCCTTATAATACATATTTTCCTCTGTTATTATAATATACAGTGCCCCCTATCATTATATAATGTCCTCTCTTATTATAATATACAGTGCCCCTATCAATACATAATGTCCTCTGTTATTATAATATACAGTGCCCCTTATATTAAATAATGTCCTCTGATATTATAATATACAGTGCCCCCTATCATTATATAATGTCCTCTGTTATTATACTATACAGTGCCCTTTATATTACATAATGTCCTCTGTTATTATAATATACAGTGCCCCTTATATTACATAATGTCTTCTGTTATTATAATATACAGTGCCCCTTATATTACATAATGTCCTCTGTTATTATAATATACAGTGCCCCTTATATTACATAATGTCCTCTGTTATTATAATATACAGTGCCCCTTATATTACATAATGTCCTCTGTTATTATAATATACAGTGCCCCATATCATTACATAATGTCATCTGTTATTATAATATACAGTGCCCCCTATCATTACATAATGTCCTCTGTTATTATAATATACAGTGCCCCCTATCATTACATAATGTCCTCTGTTATTATAATATACAGTGCCCCTTATATTACATAATGTCCTCTGTTATTATAATATACAGTGCCCCCTATCATTATATAATGTCCTCTCTTATTATAATATACAGTGCCCCCTATCATTACATAATATCATGTTATTATAATATACAGTGCCCATTATATTACTTAATGTCCTCTGTTATTATAATATACAGTGCTCCCTATCATTACATAATGTCCTCTGTTATTATAATATACAGTGCCCCCTATCATTACATAATGTCCTCTGTTATTATAATATACAGTGCCCCCTATCATTACATAATGTCCTCTGTTATTATAATATACAGTGCCCCTTATATTACATAATGTCCTCTGTTATTATAATATACAGTGCCCCCTATCATTACATAATGTCCTCTGTTATTATAATATACAGTGCCCCCTATCATTACATAATGTCCTCTGTTATTATAATATACAGTGCCCCTTATATTACATAATGTCCTCTGTTATTATAATATACAGTGCCCCCTATCATTACATAATGTCCTCTGTTAATATAATATACAGTGCCCCTTATATTACATAATGTCCTCTGTTATTATAATATACAGTGCCCCCTATCATTATATAATGTCCTCTCTTATTATAATATACAGTGTCCCCTATCATTACATAATATCCTCTGTTATTATAATATACAGTGCCCCTTATATTACATAATGTCCTCTGTTATTATAATATACAGTGCCCCCTATCATTACATAATGTTCTCTGTTATTATAATATACAGTGCCCCTTATATTACATAATGTCCTCTGTTATTATAATATACAGTGCCCCCTATCATTACATAAAGTCCTCTGTTATTATAATATACAGTGCCCCTTATATTACAAAATGTCCTCTGTTATTATAATATACAGTGCCCCCTATCATTACATAATGTCCTCTGTTATTATAATATACAGTGCCCCCTATCATTACATAATGTCCTCTGTTATTATAATATACAGTGCCCCCTATCATTACATAATGTCCTCTGTTAATATAATATACAGTGCCCCTTATATTACATAATGTCCTCTGTTATTATAATATACAGTGCCCCCTATCATTATATAATGTCCTCTCTTATTATAATATACAGTGTCCCCTATCATTACATAATATCCTCTGTTATTATAATATACAGTGCCCCTTTTATTACATAATGTCCTCTGTTATTATAATATACAGTGCCTCCTATCATTACATAATGTCCTCTGTTATTATAATATACAGTGCCCCTTATATTACATAATGTCCTCTATTATTATAATATACAGTGCCCCCTATCATTATATAATGTCCTCTCTTATTATAATATACAGTGCCCCCAATCATTACATAATGTCCTCTGTTATTATAATACACAGTGCCCCCTATCATTACATAATGTCCTCTGTTATTATATTATACAGTGCCCCTTATATTACATAATGTCCTCTGTTATTATAATATACAGTGCCCCTTATATTACATAATGTCCTCTGTTATTATACTATACAGTGCCCCTTATATTACATAATGTCCTCTGTTATTATAATATACAGTGCCCCCTATCATTATATAATGTCCTCTCTTATTATAATATACAGTGCCCCCTATCATTACATAATGTCCTCTGTTATTATAATATACAGTGCCACTTATATTACATAATGTCCTCTGTTATTATAATATACAGTGCCCCCTATCATTACATAATGTCCTCTGTTATTATAATATACAGTGCCCCCTATCATTACATAATGTCCTCTGTTAATATAATATACAGTGCCCCTTATATTACATAATGTCCTCTGTTATTATAATATACAGTGCCCCCTATCATTACATAATATCCTGTTATTATAATATACAGTGCCCATTATATTACTTAATGTCCTCTGTTATTATAATATACAGTGCTCCCTATCATTACATAATGTCCTCTGTTATTATAATATACAGTGCCCCCTATCATTACATAATGTCCTCTGTTATTATAATATACAGTGCCCCCTATCATTACATAATGTCCTCTGTTATTATAATATACAGTGCCCCTTATATTACATAATGTCCTCTGTTATTATAATATACAGTGCCCCCTATCATTACATAATGTCCTCTGTTATTATAATATACAGTGCCCCCTATCATTACATAATGTCCTCTGTTATTATAATATACAGTGCCCCTTATATTACATAATGTCCTCTGTTATTATAATATACAGTGCCCCCTATCATTACATAATGTCCTCTGTTAATATAATATACAGTGCCCCTTATATTACATAATGTCCTCTGTTATTATAATATACAGTGCCCCCTTTCATTATATAATGTCCTCTCTTATTATAATATACAGTGTCCCCTATCATTACATAATATCCTCTGTTATTATAATATACAGTGCCCCTTATATTACATAATGTCCTCTGTTATTATAATATACAGTGCCCCCTATCATTACATAATGTCCTCTGTTATTATAATATACAGTGCCCCTTATATTACATAATGTCCTCTGTTATTATAATATACAGTGCCCCCTATCATTACATAATGTCCTCTGTTATTATAATATACAGTGCCCCCTATCATTACATAATGTCCTCTGTTATTATAATATACAGTGCCCCCTATCATTACATAATGTCCTCTGTTAATATAATATACAGTGCCCCTTATATTACATAATGTCCTCTGTTATTATAATATACAGTGCCCCCTATCATTATATAATGTCCTCTCTTATTATAATATACAGTGTCCCCTATCATTACATAATATCCTCTGTTATTATAATATACAGTGCCCCTTTTATTACATAATGTCCTCTGTTATTATAATATACAGTGCCTCCTATCATTACATAATGTCCTCTGTTATTATAATATACAGTGCCCCTTATATTACATAATGTCCTCTATTATTATAATATACAGTGCCCCCTATCATTATATAATGTCCTCTCTTATTATAATATACAGTGCCCCCAATCATTACATAATGTCCTCTGTTATTATAATACACAGTGCCCCCTATCATTACATAATGTCCTCTGTTATTATAATATACAGTGCCCCTTATATTACATAATGTCCTCTGTTATTATAATATACAGTGCCCCTTATATTACATAATGTCCTCTGTTATTATAATATACAGTGCCCCTTATATTACATAATGTCCTCTGTTATTATAATATACAGTGCCCCCTATCATTATATAATGTCCTCTCTTATTATAATATACAGTGCCCCCTATCATTACATAATGTCCTCTGTTATTATAATATACAGTGCCACTTATATTACATAATGTCCTCTGTTATTATAATATACAGTGCCCCCTATCATTACATAATGTCCTCTGTTATTATAATATACAGTGCCCCCTATCATTACATAATGTCCTCTGTTATTATAATATACAGTGCCCCCTATCATTACATAATGTCCTATGTTATTATAATATACAGTGCCCCTTATATTACATAATGTCCTATGTTATTATAATATACAGTGCCCCTTATATTACATAATGTCCTCTGTTATTATAATATACAGTGCCCCCTATCATTATATAATGTCCTCTCTTATTATAATATACAGTGACCCCTATCATTACATAATGTCCTCTGTTATTATAATATACACTGCCCCTATCATTACAAAATATCCTCTGTTATTATAATATACAGTGCCCCCTATCATTACATAATGTCCTCTGTTATAATAATATACAGTGCCCCTTATATTACATAATGTCCTCTGTTATTATAATATACAGTGCCCCCTATCATTACATAATGTCCTCTGTTATTATAATATACAGTGCCCCTTATAATACATAATTTCCTCTGTTATTATAATATACAGTGCCCCCTATCATTATATACTGTCCTCTCTTATTATAATATACAGTGCCCCTATTAATACATAATGTCCTCTGTTATTATAATATACAGTGCCCCCTATCATTACATAATGTCCTCTGTTATTATAATATACAGTGCCCCTTATATTACATAATGTCCACTGATATTATAATATACAGTGCCCCTTATATTACATAATGTCCTCTGTTATTATAATATACAGTGCCCCTTATAATACATAATTTCCTCTGTTATTATAATATACAGTGCCCCCTATCATTATATAATGTCCTATCTTATTATAATATACAGTGCCCCTATCAATACATAATGTCCTCTCTTATTATAATATACAGTGCCCCCTATCATTACATAATGTCCTCTGTTATTATAATATACAGTGCCCCTTATATTACATAATGTCCACTAATATTATAATATACAGTGCCCCCTATCATTACATAATGCCCTCTGTTATTATAATATACAGTGCCCCTTATAATACATATTTTCCTCTGTTATTATAATATACAGTGCCCCCTATCATTATATAATGTCCTCTCTTATTATAATATACAGTGCCCCTATCAATACATAATGTCCTCTGTTATTATAATATACAGTGCCCCTTATATTAAATAATGTCCTCTGATATTATAATATACAGTGCCCCCTATCATTATATAATGTCCTCTGTTATTATACTATACAGTGCCCTTTATATTACATAATGTCCTCTGTTATTATAATATACAGTGCCCCTTATATTACATAATGTCTTCTGTTATTATAATATACAGTGCCCCTTATATTACATAATGTCCTCTGTTATTATAATATACAGTGCCCCTTATATTACATAATGTCCTCTGTTATTATAATATACAGTGCCCCTTATATTACATAATGTCCTCTGTTATTATAATATACAGTGCCCCATATCATTACATAATGTCATCTGTTATTATAATATACAGTGCCCCCTATCATTACATAATGTCCTCTGTTATTATAATATACAGTGCCCCCTATCATTACATAATGTCCTCTGTTATTATAATATACAGTGCCCCTTATATTACATAATGTCCTCTGTTATTATAATATACAGTGCCCCCTATCATTATATAATGTCCTCTCTTATTATAATATACAGTGCCCCCTATCATTACATAATATCATGTTATTATAATATACAGTGCCCATTATATTACTTAATGTCCTCTGTTATTATAATATACAGTGCTCCCTATCATTACATAATGTCCTCTGTTATTATAATATACAGTGCCCCCTATCATTACATAATGTCCTCTGTTATTATAATATACAGTGCCCCCTATCATTACATAATGTCCTCTGTTATTATAATATACAGTGCCCCTTATATTACATAATGTCCTCTGTTATTATAATATACAGTGCCCCCTATCATTACATAATGTCCTCTGTTATTATAATATACAGTGCCCCCTATCATTACATAATGTCCTCTGTTATTATAATATACAGTGCCCCTTATATTACATAATGTCCTCTGTTATTATAATATACAGTGCCCCCTATCATTACATAATGTCCTCTGTTAATATAATATACAGTGCCCCTTATATTACATAATGTCCTCTGTTATTATAATATACAGTGCCCCCTATCATTATATAATGTCCTCTCTTATTATAATATACAGTGTCCCCTATCATTACATAATATCCTCTGTTATTATAATATACAGTGCCCCTTATATTACATAATGTCCTCTGTTATTATAATATACAGTGCCCCCTATCATTACATAATGTTCTCTGTTATTATAATATACAGTGCCCCTTATATTACATAATGTCCTCTGTTATTATAATATACAGTGCCCCCTATCATTACATAAAGTCCTCTGTTATTATAATATACAGTGCCCCTTATATTACAAAATGTCCTCTGTTATTATAATATACAGTGCCCCCTATCATTACATAATGTCCTCTGTTATTATAATATACAGTGCCCCCTATCATTACATAATGTCCTCTGTTATTATAATATACAGTGCCCCCTATCATTACATAATGTCCTCTGTTAATATAATATACAGTGCCCCTTATATTACATAATGTCCTCTGTTATTATAATATACAGTGCCCCCTATCATTATATAATGTCCTCTCTTATTATAATATACAGTGTCCCCTATCATTACATAATATCCTCTGTTATTATAATATACAGTGCCCCTTTTATTACATAATGTCCTCTGTTATTATAATATACAGTGCCTCCTATCATTACATAATGTCCTCTGTTATTATAATATACAGTGCCCCTTATATTACATAATGTCCTCTATTATTATAATATACAGTGCCCCCTATCATTATATAATGTCCTCTCTTATTATAATATACAGTGCCCCCAATCATTACATAATGTCCTCTGTTATTATAATACACAGTGCCCCCTATCATTACATAATGTCCTCTGTTATTATATTATACAGTGCCCCTTATATTACATAATGTCCTCTGTTATTATAATATACAGTGCCCCTTATATTACATAATGTCCTCTGTTATTATACTATACAGTGCCCCTTATATTACATAATGTCCTCTGTTATTATAATATACAGTGCCCCCTATCATTATATAATGTCCTCTCTTATTATAATATACAGTGCCCCCTATCATTACATAATGTCCTCTGTTATTATAATATACAGTGCCACTTATATTACATAATGTCCTCTGTTATTATAATATACAGTGCCCCCTATCATTACATAATGTCCTCTGTTATTATAATATACAGTGCCCCCTATCATTACATAATGTCCTCTGTTAATATAATATACAGTGCCCCTTATATTACATAATGTCCTCTGTTATTATAATATACAGTGCCCCCTATCATTATATAATGTCCTCTCTTATTATAATATACAGTGTCCCCTATTATTACATAATATCCTCTGTTATTATAATATACAGTGCCCCTTTTATTACATAATGTCCTCTGTTATTATAATATACAGTGCCTCCTATCATTACATAATGTCCTCTGTTATTATAATATACAGTGCCCCTTATATTACATAATGTCCTCTATTATTATAATATACAGTGCCCCCTATCATTATATAATGTCCTCTCTTATTATAATATACGGTGCCCCCAATCATTACATAATGTCCTCTGTTATTATAATATACAGTGCCCCTTATATTACATAATGTCCTCTGTTATTATAATATACAGTGCCCCTTATATTACATAATGTCCTCTGTTATTATAATATACAGTGCCCCCTATCATTACATAATGTCCTCTGTTATTATAATATACAGTGCCCCTTATATTACATAATTTCCTCTGTTATAATATACAGTGCCCCCTATCATTATATAATGTCCTCTGTTATTATAATATACAGTGCCCCTTATATTACATAATGTCCTCTGTTATTATAATATACAGTGCCCCCTATCATTACATAATGTCCTCTGTTATTATAATATACAGTGCCCCTTATATTACATAATGTCCTCTGTTATTATAATATACAGTGCCCCCTATCATTACATAATGTCCTCTCTTATTATAATATACAGTGCCCCCTATCATTACATAATATCCTGTTATTATAATATACAGTGCCCATTATATTACTTAATGTCCTCTGTTATTATAATATACAGTGCTCCCTATCATTACATAATGTCCTCTGTTATTATAATATACAGTGCCCCCTATCATTACATAATGTCCTCTGTTATTATAATATACAGTGCCCCCTATCATTACATAATGTCCTCTGTTATTATAATATACAGTGCCCCTTATATTACATAATGTCCTCTGTTATTATAATATACAGTGCCCCCTATCATTACATAATGTCCTCTGTTATTATAATATACAGTGCCCCCTATCATTACATAATGTCCTCTGTTATTATAATATACAGTGCCCCCTATCATTACATAATGTCCTCTGTTAATATAATATACAGTGCCCCTTATATTACATAATGTCCTCTGTTATTATAATATACAGTGCCCCCTATCATTATATAATGTCCTCTCTTATTATAATATACAGTGTCCCCTATCATTACATAATATCCTCTGTTATTATAATATACAGTGCCCCTTTTATTACATAATGTCCTCTGTTATTATAATATACAGTGCCTCCTATCATTACATAATGTCCTCTGTTATTATAATATACAGTGCCCCTTATATTACATAATGTCCTCTATTATTATAATATACAGTGCCCCCTATCATTATATAATGTCCTCTCTTATTATAATATACAGTGCCCCCAATCATTACATAATGTCCTCTGTTATTATAATACACAGTGCCCCCTATCATTACATAATGTCCTCTGTTATTATAATATACAGTGCCCCTTATATTACATAATGTCCTCTGTTATTATAATATACAGTGCCCCTTATATTACATAATGTCCTCTGTTATTATAATATACAGTGCCCCTTATATTACATAATGTCCTCTGTTATTATAATATACAGTGCCCCCTATCATTATATAATGTCCTCTCTTATTATAATATACAGTGCCCCCTATCATTACATAATGTCCTCTGTTATTATAATATACAGTGCCCCTTATATTACATAATGTCCTCTGTTATTATAATATACAGTGCCCCCTATCATTACATAATGTCCTCTGTTATTATAATATACAGTGCCCCCTATCATTACATAATGTCCTCTGTTAATATAATATACAGTGAACCTTATATTACATAATGACCTCTGTTATTATAATATACAGTGCCCCCTATCATTATATAATGTCCTCTCTTATTATAATATACGGTGTCCCCTATCATTACATAATATCCTCTGTTATTATAATATACAGTGCCCCTTTTATTACATAATGTCCTCTGTTATTATAATATACAGTGCCTCCTATCATTACATAATGTCCTCTGTTATTATAATATACAGTGCCCCTTATATTACATAATGTCCTCTATTATTATAATATACAGTGCCCCCTATCATTATATAATGTCCTCTCTTATTATAATATACAGTGCCCCCAATCATTACATAATGTCCTCTGTTATTATAATACACAGTGCCCCCTATCATTACATAATGTCCTCTGTTATTATAATATACAGTGCCCCTTATATTACATAATGTCCTCTGTTATTATAATATACAGTGCCCCTTATATTACATAATGTCCTCTGTTATTATAATATACAGTGCCCCCTATCATTATATAATGTCCTCTCTTATTATAATATACAGTGCCCCCTATCATTACATAATGTCCTTTGTTATTATAATATACAGTGCCCCTTATATTACATAATGTCCTCTGTTATTATAATATACAGTGCCCCCTATCATTATATAATGTCCTCTCTTATTATAATATACAGTGTCCCCAATTAATACATAATGTCCTTTGTTATTATAATATACAGTGCCCCCTATCATTACATAATGTCCTCTGTTATTATAATATACAGTGCCCCTTATATTACATAATGTCCTCTGTTATTATAATATACAGTGCCCCCTATAATTATATAATGTCCTCTCTTATTATAATATACAGTGCCCCCTATCATTACATAATGTCCTCTCATATTATAATATACAGTGCCCCTTATATTACATAATGTCCTCTGTTATTATAATATACAGTGCCCCTTATATTACATAATGTCCTCTGGTATTATAATATACAGTGCCCCCTATCATTATATAATGTCCTCTGTTATTATAATATACAGTGCCCCTTATATTACATAATGTCCTCTGTTATTATAATATACAGTGCCCCTTATATTACATAATGTCCTCTGTTATTATCATATACAGTGCCCATTATATAACATAATGTCCTCTGTTATTATAATATACAGTGCCACTTATATTACATAATGTCCTCTGTTATTATAATATACAGTGCCCCCTATCATTACATAATGTCCTCTGTTATTATAATATACAGTGCACCCTATCATTACATAATGTCCTCTGTTATTATAATATACAGTGCCCCCTATCATTACATAATGTCCTCTGTTATTATAATATACAGTGCCCCCTATCATTACATAATGTCCTCTGTTATTATAATATACAGTGCCCCTTATATTACATAATGTCCTCTGTTATTATAATATACAGTGCCCCCTATCATTACATAATGTCCTATGTTATTATAATATACAGTGCCCCTTATATTACATAATGTCCTATGTTATTATAATATACAGTGCCCCTTATATTACATAATGTCCTCTGTTATTATAATATACAGTGCCCCCTATCATTATATAATGTCCTCTCTTATTATAATATACAGTGTCCCCTATCATTACATTATGTCCTCTGTTATTATAATATACAGTGCCCCCTATCATTACATAATGTCCTCTGTTATTATAATTTACAGTGCCCCTTATATTACATAATGTCCTCTATTATTATAATATACAGTGCCCCCTATCATTATATAATGTCCTCTCTTATTATAATATACAGTGCCCCCAATCATTACATAATGTCCTCTGTTATTATAATATACAGTGCCCCCTATCATTACATAATGTCCTCTGTTATTATAATATACAGTGCCCCTTATATTACATAATGTCCTCTGTTATTATAATATACAGTGCCCCTTATATTACATAATGTCCTCTGTTATTATAATATACAGTGCCCCTTATATTACATAATGTCCTCTGTTATTATAATATACAGTGCCCCCTATCATTATATAATGTCCTCTCTTATTATAATATACAGTGCCCCCTATCATTACATAATGTCCTCTGTTATTATAATATACAGTGCCACTTATATTACATAATGTCCTCTGTTATTATAATATACAGTGCCCCCTATCATTACATAATGTCCTCTGTTATTATAATATACAGTGCCCCCTATCATTACATAATGTCCTCTGTTAATATAATATACAGTGCCCCCTATCATTATATAATGTCCTCTCTTATTATAATATACAGTGTCCCCTATCATTACATAATATCCTCTGTTATTATAATATACAGTGCCCCTTTTATTACATAATGTCCTCTGTTATTATAATATACAGTGCCTCCTATCATTACATAATGTCCTCTGTTATTATAATATACAGTGCCCCTTATATTACATAATGTCCTCTATTATTATAATATACAGTGCCCCCTATCATTATATAATGTCCTCTCTTATTATAATATACAGTGCCCCCAATCATTACATAATGTCCTCTGTTATTATAATACACAGTGCCCCCTATCATTACATAATGTCCTCTGTTATTATAATATACAGTGCCCCTTATATTACATAATGTCCTCTGTTATTATAATATACAGTGCCCCTTATATTACATAATGTCCTCTGTTATTATAATATACAGTGCCCCTTATATTACATAATGTCCTCTGTTATTATAATATACAGTGCCCCCTATCATTATATAATGTCCTCTCTTATTATAATATACAGTGCCCCCTATCATTACATAATGTCCTCTGTTATTATAATATACAGTGCCCCTTATATTACATAATGTCCTCTGTTATTATAATATACAGTGCCCCTTATATTAAATAATGTCCTCTGATATTATAATATACAGTGCCCCCTATCATTATATAATGTCCTCTGTTATTATACTATACAGTGCCCTTTATATTACATAATGTCCTCTGTTATTATAATATACAGTGCCCCTTATATTACATAATGTCTTCTGTTATTATAATATACAGTGCCCCTTATATTACATAATGTCCTCTGTTATTATAATATACAGTGCCCCTTATATTACATAATGTCCTCTGTTATTATAATATACAGTGCCCCTTATATTACATAATGTCCTCTGTTATTATAATATACAGTGCCCCATATCATTACATAATGTCATCTGTTATTATAATATACAGTGCCCCCTATCATTACATAATGTCCTCTGTTATTATAATATGCAGTGCCCCTTATATTACATAATGTCCTCTTTTATTATAATATACAGTGCCCCTTATATTACATAATGTCCTCTGATATTATAATATACAGTGCCCCCTATCATTATATAATGTCCTCTGTTATTACAATATACAGTGCCCCTTATATTACATAATGTCCTCTGTTATTATAATATACAGTGCCCCCTATCATTACATAATGTCCTCTGTTATTATAATATACAGTGCCCCTTATATTACATAATGTCCTCTGTTATTATAATATACAGTGCCCCCTATCATTATATAATGTCCTCTGTTATTATAATATACAGTGCCCCTTATATTACATAATGTCCTCTGTTATTATAATATACAGTGCCCCCTATCATTACATAATGTCCTCTGTTATTATAATATACAGTGCCCCTTATATTACATAATGTCCTCTGTTATTATAATATACAGTGCCCCCTATCATTATATAATGTCCTCTCTTATTATAATATACAGTGCCCCCTATCATTACATAATATCCTGTTATTATAATATACAGTGCCCATTATATTACTTAATGTCCTCTGTTATTATAATATACAGTGCTCCCTATCATTACATAATGTCCTCTGTTATTATAATATACAGTGCCCCCTATCATTACATAATGTCCTCTGTTATTATAATATACAGTGCCCCCTATCATTACATAATGTCCTCTGTTATTATAATATACAGTGCCCCTTATATTACATAATGTCCTCTGTTATTATAATATACAGGGCCCCCTATCATTACATAATGTCCTCTGTTATTATAATATACAGTGCCCCCTATCATTACATAATGTCCTCTGTTATTATAATATACAGTGCCCCTTATATTACATAATGTCCTCTGTTATTATAATATACAGTGCCCCCTATCATTACATAATGTCCTCTGTTAATATAATATACAGTGCCCCTTATATTACATAATGTCCTCTGTTATTATAATATACAGTGCCCCCTATCATTATATAATGTCCTCTCTTATTATAATATACAGTGTCCCCTATCATTACATAATATCCTCTGTTATTATAATATACAGTGCCCCTTATATTACATAATGTCCTCTGTTATTATAATATACAGTGCCCCCTATCATTACATAATGTTCTCTGTTATTATAATATACAGTGCCCCTTATATTACATAATGTCCTCTGTTATTATAATATACAGTGCCCCCTATCATTACATAAAGTCCTCTGTTATTATAATATACAGTGCCCCCTATCATTATATAATGTCCTCTCTTATTATAATATACAGTGTCCCCTATCATTACATAATATCCTCTGTTATTATAATATACAGTGCCCCTTTTATTACATAATGTCCTCTGTTATTATAATATACAGTGCCTCCTATCATTACATAATGTCCTCTGTTATTATAATATACAGTGCCCCCAATCATTACATAATGTCCTCTGTTATTATAATATACAGTGCCCCCAATCATTACATAATGTCCTCTGTTATTATAATATACAGTGCCCCCTATCATTACATAATGTCCTCTGTTATTATAATATACAGTGCCCCCAATCATTACATAATGTCCTCTGTTATTATAATACACAGTGCCCCCTATCATTACATAATGTCCTCTGTTATTATATTATACAGTGCCCCTTATATTACATAATGTCCTCTGTTATTATAATATACAGTGCCCCTTATATTACATAATGTCCTCTGTTATTATACTATACAGTGCCCCTTATATTACATAATGTCCTCTGTTATTATAATATACAGTGCCCCCTATCATTATATAATGTCCTCTCTTATTATAATATACAGTGCCCCCTATCATTACATAATGTCCTCTGTTATTATAATATACAGTGCCACTTATATTACATAATGTCCTCTGTTATTATAATATACAGTGCCCCCTATCATTACATAATGTCCTCTGTTATTATAATATACAGTGCCCCCTATCATTACATAATGTCCTCTGTTAATATAATATACAGTGCCCCTTATATTACATAATGTCCTCTGTTATTATAATATACAGTGCCCCCTATCATTATATAATGTCCTCTCTTATTATAATATACAGTGTCCCCTATCATTACATAATATCCTCTGTTATTATAATATACAGTGCCCCTTTTATTACATAATGTCCTCTGTTATTATAATATACAGTGCCTCCTATCATTACATAATGTCCTCTGTTATTATAATATACAGTGCCCCTTATATTACATAATGTCCTCTATTATTATAATATACAGTGCCCCTATCATTATATAATGTCCTCTCTTATTATAATATACGGTGCCCCCAATCATTACATAATGTCCTCTGTTATTATAATACACAGTGCCCCCTATCATTACATAATGTCCTCTGTTATTATAATATACAGTGCCCCTTATATTACATAATGTCCTCTGTTATTATAATATACAGTGCCCCCTATCATTACATAATGTCCTCTGTTATTTTAATATACAGTGCCCCTTATATTACATAATTTCCTCTGTTATTATAATATACAGTGCCCCCTATCATTATATAATGTCCTCTGTTATTATAATATACAGTGCCCCTTATATTACATAATGTCCTCTGTTATTATAATATACAGTGCCCCCTATCATTACATAATGTCCTCTGTTATTATAATATACAGTGCCCCTTATATTACATAATGTCCTCTGTTATTATAATATACAGTGCCCCCTATCATTACATAATGTCCTCTCTTATTATAATATACAGTGCCCCCTATCATTACATAATATCCTGTTATTATAATATACAGTGCCCATTATATTACTTAATGTCCTCTGTTATTATAATATACAGTGCTCCCTATCATTACATAATGTCCTCTGTTATTATAATATACAGTGCCCCCTATCATTACATAATGTCCTCTGTTATTATAATATACAGTGCCCCCTATCATTACATAATGTCCTCTGTTATTATAATATACAGTGCCCCTTATATTACATAATGTCCTCTGTTATTATAATATACAGTGCCCCCTATCATTACATAATGTCCTCTGTTATTATAATATACAGTGCCCCCTATCATTACATAATGTCCTCTGTTATTATAATATACAGTGCCCCTTATATTACATAATGTCCTCTGTTATTATAATATACAGTGCCCCCTATCATTACATAATGTCCTCTGTTAATATAATATACAGTGCCCCTTATATTACATAATGTCCTCTGTTATTATAATATACAGTGCCCCCTATCATTATATAATGTCCTCTCTTATTATAATATACAGTGTCCCCTATCATTACATAATATCCTCTGTTATTATAATATACAGTGCCCCTTATATTACATAATGTCCTCTGTTATTATAATATACAGTGCCCCCTATCATTACATAATGTTCTCTGTTATTATAATATACAGTGCCCCTTATATTACATAATGTCCTCTGTTATTATAATATACAGTGCCCCCTATCATTACATAATGTCCTCTGTTATTATAATATACAGTGCCCCTTATATTACATAATGTCCTCTGTTATTATAATATACAGTGCCCCCTATCATTACATAATGTCCTCTGTTATTATAATATACAGTGCCCCCTATCATTACATAATGTCCTCTGTTATTATAATATACAGTGCCCCCTATCATTACATAATGTCCTCTGTTAATATAATATACAGTGCCCCTTATATTACATAATGTCCTCTGTTATTATAATATACAGTGCCCCCTATCATTATATAATGTCCTCTCTTATTATAATATACAGTGTCCCCTATCATTACATAATATCCTCTGTTATTATAATATACAGTGCCCCTTATATTACATAATGTCCTCTGTTATTATAATATACAGTGCCCCCTATCATTATATAATGTCCTCTCTTATTATAATATACAGTGCCCCCTATCATTACATAATGTCCTCTGTTATTATAATATACAGTGCCCCTTATATTACATAATGTCCTCTGTTATTATAATATACAGTGCCCCCTATCATTACATAATGTCCTCTGTTATTATAATATACAGTGCCCCCTATCATTACATAATGTCCTCTGTTAATATAATATACAGTGCCCCTTATATTACATAATGTCCTCTGTTATTATAATATACAGTGCCCCCTATCATTATATAATGTCCTCTCTTATTATAATATACGGTGTCCCCTATCATTACATAATATCCTCTGTTATTATAATATACAGTGCCCCTTTTATTACATAATGTCCTCTGTTATTATAATATACAGTGCCTCCTATCATTACATAATGTCCTCTGTTATTATAATATACAGTGCCCCTTATATTGCATAATGTCCTCTGTTATTATAATATACAGTGCCCCTTATATTACATAATGTCCTCTGTTATTATAATATACAGTGCCCCTTATATTACATAATGTCCTCTGTTATTATAATATACAGTGCCCCCTATCATTATATAATGTCCTCTCTTATTATAATATACAGTGCCCCCTATCATTACATAATGTCCTCTGTTATTATAATATACAGTGCCCCTTATATTACATAATGTCCTCTGTTATTATAATATACAGTGCCCCCTATCATTATATAATGTCCTCTCTTATTATAATATACAGTGTCCCCAATTAATACATAATGTCCTTTGTTATTATAATATACAGTGCCCCCTATCATTACATAATGTCCTCTGTTATTATAATATACAGTGCCCCTTATATTACATAATGTCCTCTGTTATTATAATATACAGTGCCCCCTATAATTATATAATGTCCTCTCTTATTATAATATACAGTGCCCCCTATCATTACATAATGTCCTCTCATATTATAATATACAGTGCCCCTTATATTACATAATGTCCTCTGTTATTATAATATACAGTGCCCCTTATATTACATAATGTCCTCTGGTATTATAATATACAGTGCCCCCTATCATTATATAATGTCCTCTGTTATTATAATATACAGTGCCCCTTATATTACATAATGTCCTCTGTTATTATAATATACAGTGCCCCTTATATTACATAATGTCCTCTGTTATTATAATATACAGTGCCCATTATATAACATAATGTCCTCTGTTATTATAATATACAGTGCCACTTATATTACATAATGTCCTCTGTTATTATAATATACAGTGCCCCCTATCATTACATAATGTCCTCTGTTATTATAATATACAGTGCACCCTATCATTACATAATGTCCTCTGTTATTATAATATACAGTGCCCCCTATCATTACATAATGTCCTCTGTTATTATAATATACAGTGCCCCCTATCATTACATAATGTCCTCTGTTATTATAATATACAGTGCCCCTTATATTACATAATGTCCTCTGTTATTATAATATACAGTGCCCCCTATCATTACATAATGTCCTCTGTTATTATAATATACAGTGCCCCCTATCATTACATAATGTCCTATGTTATTATAATATACAGTGCCCCTTATATTACATAATGTCCTATGTTATTATAATATACAGTGCCCCTTATATTACATAATGTCCTCTGTTATTATAATATACAGTGCCCCCTATCATTATATAATGTCCTCTCTTATTATAATATACAGTGTCCCCTATCATTACATTATGTCCTCTGTTATTATAATATACAGTGCCCCCTATCATTACATAATGTCCTCTGTTATTATAATTTACAGTGCCCCTTATATTACATAATGTCCTCTATTATTATAATATACAGTGCCCCCTATCAATATATAATGTCCTCTTCTATTATAATATACAGTGCCCCCAATCATTACATAATGTCCTCTGTTATTATAATATACAGTGCCCCCTATCATTACATAATGTCCTCTGTTATTATAATATACAGTGCCCCTTATATTACATAATGTCCTCTGTTATTATAATATACAGTGCCCCTTATATTACATAATGTCCTCTGTTATTATAATATACAGTGCCCCTTATATTACATAATGTCCTCTGTTATTATAATATACAGTGCCCCCTATCATTATATAATGTCCTCTCTTATTATAATATACAGTGCCCCCTATCATTACATAATGTCCTCTGTTATTATAATATACAGTGCCACTTATATTACATAATGTCCTCTGTTATTATAATATACAGTGCCCCCTATCATTACATAATGTCCTCTGTTATTATAATATACAGTGCCCCCTACCATTACATAATGTCCTCTGTTAATATAATATACAGTGCCCCTTATATTACATAATGTCCTCTGTTATTATAATATACAGTGCCCCCTATCATTATATAATGTCCTCTCTTATTATAATATACAGTGTCCCCTATCATTACATAATATCCTCTGTTATTATAATATACAGTGCCCCTTTTATTACATAATGTCCTCTGTTATTATAATATACAGTGCCTCCTATCATTACATAATGTCCTCTGTTATTATAATATACAGTGCCCCTTATATTACATAATGTCCTCTATTATTATAATATACAGTGCCCCCTATCATTATATAATGTCCTCTCTTATTATAATATACAGTGCCCCCAATCATTACATAATGTCCTCTGTTATTATAATACACAGTGCCCCCTATCATTACATAATGTCCTCTGTTATTATAATATACAGTGCCCCTTATATTACATAATGTCCTCTGTTATTATAATATACAGTGCCCCTTATATTACATAATGTCCTCTGTTATTATAATATACAGTGCCCCTTATATTACATAATGTCCTCTGTTATTATAATATACAGTGCCCCCTATCATTATATAATGTCCTCTCTTATTATAATATACAGTGCCCCCTATCATTACATAATGTCCTCTGTTATTATAATATACAGTGCCCCTTATATTACATAATGTCCTCTGTTATTATAATATACAGTGCCCCTTATATTAAATAATGTCCTCTGATATTATAATATACAGTGCCCCCTATCATTATATAATGTCCTCTGTTATTATACTATACAGTGCCCTTTATATTACATAATGTCCTCTGTTATTATAATATACAGTGCCCCTTATATTACATAATGTCTTCTGTTATTATAATATACAGTGCCCCTTATATTACATAATGTCCTCTGTTATTATAATATACAGTGCCCCTTATATTACATAATGTCCTCTGTTATTATAATATACAGTGCCCCTTATATTACATAATGTCCTCTGTTATTATAATATACAGTGCCCCATATCATTACATAATGTCATCTGTTATTATAATATACAGTGCCCCCTATCATTACATAATGTCCTCTGTTATTATAATATGCAGTGCCCCTTATATTACATAATGTCCTCTTTTATTATAATATACAGTGCCCCTTATATTACATAATGTCCTCTGATATTATAATATACAGTGCCCCCTATCATTATATAATGTCCTCTGTTATTACAATATACAGTGCCCCTTATATTACATAATGTCCTCTGTTATTATAATATACAGTGCCCCCTATCATTACATAATGTCCTCTGTTATTATAATATACAGTGCCCCTTATATTACATAATTTCCTCTGTTATTATAATATACAGTGCCCCCTATCATTATATAATGTCCTCTGTTATTATAATATACAGTGCCCCTTATATTACATAATGTCCTCTGTTATTATAATATACAGTGCCCCCTATCATTACATAATGTCCTCTGTTATTATAATATACAGTGCCCCTTATATTACATAATGTCCTCTGTTATTATAATATACAGTGCCCCCTATCATTATATAATGTCCTCTCTTATTATAATATACAGTGCCCCCTATCATTACATAATATCCTGTTATTATAATATACAGTGCCCATTATATTACTTAATGTCCTCTGTTATTATAATATACAGTGCTCCCTATCATTACATAATGTCCTCTGTTATTATAATATACAGTGCCCCCTATCATTACATAATGTCCTCTGTTATTATAATATACAGTGCCCCCTATCATTACATAATGTCCTCTGTTATTATAATATACAGTGCCCCTTATATTACATAATGTCCTCTGTTATTATAATATACAGGGCCCCCTATCATTACATAATGTCCTCTGTTATTATAATATACAGTGCCCCCTATCATTACATAATGTCCTCTGTTATTATAATATACAGTGCCCCTTATATTACATAATGTCCTCTGTTATTATAATATACAGTGCCCCCTATCATTACATAATGTCCTCTGTTAATATAATATACAGTGCCCCTTATATTACATAATGTCCTCTGTTATTATAATATACAGTGCCCCCTATCATTATATAATGTCCTCTCTTATTATAATATACAGTGTCCCCTATCATTACATAATATCCTCTGTTATTATAATATACAGTGCCCCTTATATTACATAATGTCCTCTGTTATTATAATATACAGTGCCCCCTATCATTACATAATGTTCTCTGTTATTATAATATACAGTGCCCCTTATATTACATAATGTCCTCTGTTATTATAATATACAGTGCCCCCTATCATTACATAATGTCCTCTGTTATTATAATATACAGTGCCCCTTATATTACATAATGTCCTCTGTTATTATAATATACAGTGCCCCCTATCATTACATAATGTCCTCTGTTATTATAATATACAGTGCCCCCTATCATTACATAATGTCCTCTGTTATTATAATATACAGTGCCCCCTATCATTACATAATGTCCTCTGTTAATATAATATACAGTGCCCCTTATATTACATAATGTCCTCTGTTATTATAATATACAGTGCCCCTTATATTACATAATGTCCTTTGTTATTATAATATACAGTGCCCCTTATATTACATAATATCCTCTGTTATTATAATATACAGTGCCCCTTTTATTACATAATGTCCTCTGTTATTATAATATACAGTGCCTCCTATCATTACATAATGTCCTCTGTTATTATAATATACAGTTCCCCTTATATTACATAATGTCCTCTATTATTATAATATACAGTGCCCCCTATCATTATATAATGTCCTCTCTTATTATAATATACAGTGCCCCCAATCATTACATAATGTCCTCTGTTATTATAATACACAGTGCCCCCTATCATTACATAATGTCCTCTGTTATTATAATATACAGTGCCCCTTATATTACATAATGTCCTCTGTTATTATAATATACAGTGCCCCTTATATTACATAATGTCCTCTGTTATTATAATATACAGTGCCCCTTATATTACATAATGTCCTCTGTTATTATAATATACAGTGCCCCCTATCATTATATAATGTCCTCTCTTATTATAATATACAGTGCCCCCTATCATTACATAATGTCCTCTGTTATTATAATATACAGTGCCCCTTATATTACATAATGTCCTCTGTTATTATAATATACAGTGCCCCCTATCATTACATAATGTCCTCTGTTATTATAATATACAGTGCCCCCTATCATTACATAATGTCCTCTGTTAATATAATATACAGTGCCCCTTATATTACATAATGTCCTCTGTTATTATAATATACAGTGCCCCCTATCATTATATAATGTCCTCTCTTATTATAATATACAGTGTCCCCTATCATTACATAATATCCTCTGTTATTATAATATACAGTGCCCCTTTTATTACATAATGTCCTCTGTTATTATAATATACAGTGCCTCCTATCATTACATAATGTCCTCTGTTATTATAATATACAGTGCCCCTTATATTACATAATGTCCTCTATTATTATAATATACAGTGCCCCCTATCATTATATAATGTCCTCTCTTATTATAATATACAGTGCCCCCAATCATTACATAATGTCCTCTGTTATTATAATACACAGTGCCCCCTATCATTACATAATGTCCTCTGTTATTATAATATACAGTGCCCCTTATATTACATAATGTCCTCTGTTATTATAATATACAGTGCCCCTTATATTACATAATGTCCTCTGTTATTATAATATACAGTGCCCCTTATATTACATAATGTCCTCTGTTATTATAATATACAGTGCCCCCTATCATTATATAATGTCCTCTCTTATTATAATATACAGTGCCCCCTATCATTACATAATGTCCTCTGTTATTATAATATACAGTGCCCCTTATATTACATAATGTCCTCTGTTATTATAATATACAGTGCCCCCTATCATTATATAATGTCCTCTCTTATTATAATATACAGTGTCCCCAATTAATACATAATGTCCTCTGTTATTATAATATACAGTGCCCCCTATCATTACATAATGTCCTCTGTTATTATAATATACAGTGCCCCTTATATTACATAATGTCCTCTGTTATTATAATATACAGTGCCCCCTATAATTATATAATGTCCTCTCTTATTATAATATACAGTGCCCCCTATCATTACATAATGTCCTCTCATATTATAATATACAGTGCCCCTTATATTACATAATGTCCTCTGTTATTATAATATACAGTGCCCCTTATATTACATAATGTCCTCTGGTATTATAATATACAGTGCCCACTATCATTATATAATGTCCTCTGTTATTATAATATACAGTGCCCCCTATCATTACATAATGTCCTCTGTTATTATAATATACAGTGCCCCCTATCATTACATAATGTCCTCTGTTATTATAATATACAGTGCCCCTTATATTACATAATGTCCTCTGTTATTATAATATACAGTGCCCCCTATCATTACATAATGTCCTCTGTTATTATAATATACAGTGCCCCCTATCATTACATAATGTCCTCTGTTATTATAATATACAGTGCCCCCTATCATTACATAATGTCCTATGTTATTATAATATACAGTGCCCCTTATATTACATAATGTCCTCTGTTATTATAATATACAGTGCCCCTTATAATACATAATTTCCTCTGTTATTATAATATACAGTGCCCCCTATCATTATATAATGTCCTCTCTTATTATAATATACAGTGCCCCTATCAATACATAATGTCCTCTCTTATTATAATATACAGTGCCCCCTATCATTACATAATGTCCTCTGTTATTATAATATACAGTGCCCCTTATATTACATAATGTCCACTAATATTATAATATACAGTGCCCCCTATCATTACATAATGTCCTCTGTTATTATAATATACAGTGCCCCTTATAATACATATTTTCCTCTGTTATTATAATATACAGTGCCCCCTATCATTATATAATGTCCTCTCTTATTATAATATACAGTGCCCCTATCAATACATAATGTCCTCTGTTATTATAATATACAGTGCCCCTTATAATACATATTTTCCTCTGTTATTATAAAATACAGTGCCCCCTATCATTATATAATGTCCTCTGTTATTATACTATACAGTGCCCTTTATATTACATAATGTCCTCTGTTATTATAATATACAGTGCCCCTTATATTACATAATGTCTTCTGTTATTATAATATACAGTGCCCCTTATATTACATAATGTCCTCTGTTATTATAATATACAGTGCCCCTTATATTACATAATGTCCTCTGTTATTATAATATACGATGCCACTTATATTACATAATGTCCTCTGTTATTATAATATACAGTGCCCCCTATCATTACATAATGTCCTCTGTTATTATAATATACACTGCCCCCTATCATTACATAATGTCCTCTGTTATTATAATATACAGTGCCCCCTATCATTACATAATGTCCTCTGTTATTATAATATACAGTGACCCCTATGATTACATAATGTCCTCTGTTATTATAATATACAGTGCCCCATATATTACATAATGTCCTCTGTTATTATAATATACAGAGCCCTTTATATTACATAATGTCCTCTGTTATTATAATATACAGAGCCCTTTATATTACATAATGTCCTCTGTTATTATAATATACAGTGCCCCTTATATAACATAATGTCCTCTGTTATTATAATATACAGTGCCCCTTATATTACATAATGTCCTCTGTTATTATAATATACAGTGCCCCCTATCATTACATAATGTCCTCTGTTATTATAATATACAGTGCCCCTTATATTACATAATGTCCTCTATTATTATAATATACAGTGCCCCCTATCATTATATAATGTCCTCTCTTATTATAATATATAGTGCCCCCAATCATTACATAATGTCCTCTGTTATTATAATATACAGTGCCCCTTATATTACATAATGTCCTCTGTTATTGTAATATACAGTGCCCCTTATATAACATAATGTCCTCTGTTATTATAATATACAGTGCCACTTATATTACATAATGTCCTCTGTTATTATAATATACAGTGCCCCTTATATTACATAATGTCATCTATTATTATAATATACAGTGCCCCTTATATTACATAATGTCCTCTGATATTATAATATACAGTGCCCCCTATCATTATATAATGTCCTCTGTTATTATAATATACAGTGCCCCTTATATTACATAATGTCCTCTGTTATTATAATATACAGTGCCCCCTATCATTACATAATGTCCTCTGTTATTATAATATACAGTGCCCCCTATCATTACATAATGTCCTCTGTTATTATAATATACACTGCCCCCTATCATTACATAATGTCCTCTGTTATTATAATATACAGTGCCCCCTATCATTACATAATGTCCTCTGTTATTATAATATACAGTGACCCCTATGATTACATAATGTCCTCTGTTATTATAATATACAGTGCCCCATATATTACATAATGTCCTCTGTTATTATAATATACAGAGCCCTTTATATTACATAATGTCATCTATTATTATAATATACAGTGCCCCTTATATTACATAATGTCCTCTGATATTATAATATACAGTGCCCCCTATCATTATATAATGTCCTCTGTTATTATAATATACAGTGCCCCTTATATTACATAATGTCCTCTGTTATTATAATATACAGTGCCCCCTATCATTACATAATGTCCTCTGTTATTATAATATACAGTGCCCCCTATCATTACATAATGTCCTCTGTTATTATAATATACACTGCCCCCTATCATTACATAATGTCCTCTGTTATTATAATATACAGTGCCCCCTATCATTACATAATGTCCTCTGTTATTATAATATACAGTGACCCCTATGATTACATAATGTCCTCTGTTATTATAATATACAGTGCCCCATATATTACATAATGTCCTCTGTTATTATAATATACAGAGCCCTTTATATTACATAATGTCCTCTGTTATTATAATATACAGTGCCCCTTATATAACATAATGTCCTCTGTTATTATAATATACAGTGCCCCTTATATTACATAATGTCCTCTGTTATTATAATATACAGTGCCCCCTATCAATATATAATGTCCTCTCTTATTATAATATACAGTGCCCCCTATCATTACATAATGTCCTCTGTTATTATAATATACAGTGCCCCTATCATTACAAAATATCCTCTGATATTATAATATACAGTGCCCCCTATCATTACATAATGTCCTCTGTTATAATAATATACAGTGCCCCTTATATTACATAATGTCCTCTGTTATTATAATATACAGTGCCCCCTATCATTACATAATGTCCTCTGTTATTATAATATACAGTGCCCCTTATAATACATAATTTCCTCTGTTATTATAATATACAGTGCCCCCTATCATTATATAATGTCCTCTCTTATTATAATATACAGTGCCCCTATTAATACATAATGTCCTCTGTTATTATAATATACAGTGCCCCCTATCATTACATAATGTCCTCTGTTATTATAATATACAGTGCCCCTTATATTGCATAATGTCCACTGATATTATAATATACAGTGCCCCTTATATTACATAATGTCCTCTGTTATTATAATATACAGTGCCCCTTATAATACATAATTTCCTCTGTTATTATAATATACAGTGCCCCCTATCATTATATAATGTCCTCTCTTATTATAATATACAGTGCCCCTATCAATACATAATGTCCTCTCTTATTATAATATACAGTGCCCCCTATCATTACATAATGTCCTCTGTTATTATAATATACAGTGCCCCTTATATTACATAATGTCCACTAATATTATAATATACAGTGCCCCCTATCATTACATAATGTCCTCTGTTATTATAATATACAGTGCCCCTTATAATACATATTTTCCTCTGTTATTATAATATACAGTGCCCCCTATCATTATATAATGTCCTCTCTTATTATAATATACAGTGCCCCTATCAATACATAATGTCCTCTGTTATTATAATATACAGTGCCCCTTATATTAAATAATGTCCTCTGATATTATAATATACAGTGCCCCCTATCATTATATAATGTCCTCTGTTATTATACTATACAGTGCCCTTTATATTACATAATGTCCTCTGTTATTATAATATACAGTGCCCCTTATATTACATAATGTCTTCTGTTATTATAATATACAGTGCCCCTTATATTACATAATGTCCTCTGTTATTATAATATACAGTGCCCCTTATATTACATAATGTCCTCTGTTATTATAATATACAGTGCCCCTTATATTATATAATGTCCTCTGTTATTATAATATACAGTGCCCCATATCATTACATAATGTCATCTGTTATTATAATATACAGTGCCCCCTATCATTACATAATGTCCTCTGTTATTATAATATACAGTGCCCCTTATATTACATAATGTCCTCTTTTATTATAATATACCGTGCCCCTTATATTACATAATGTCCTCTGATATTATAATATACAGTGCCCCCTATCATTATATAATGTCCTCTGTTATTACAATATACAGTGCCCCTTATATTACATAATGTCCTCTGTTATTATAATATACAGTGCCCCCTATCATTACATAATGTCCTCTGTTATTATAATATACAGTGCCCCTTATATTACATAATTTCCTCTGTTATTATAATATACAGTGCCCCCTATCATTATATAATGTCCTCTGTTATTATAATATACAGTGCCCCTTATATTACATAATGTCCTCTGTTATTATAATATACAGTGCCCCCTATCATTACATAATGTCCTCTGTTATTATAATATACAGTGCCCCTTATATTACATAATGTCCTCTGTTATTATAATATACAGTGCCCCCTATCATTATATAATGTCCTCTCTTATTATAATATACAGTGCCCCCTATCATTACATAATATCCTCTGTTATTATAATATACAGTGCCCATTATATTACTTAATGTCCTCTGTTATTATAATATACAGTGCTCCCTATCATTACATAATGTCCTCTGTTATTATAATATACAGTGCCCCCTATCATTACATAATGTCCTCTGTTATTATAATATACAGTGCCCCCTATCATTACATAATGTCCTCTGTTATTATAATATACAGTGCCCCTTATATTACATAATGTCCTCTGTTATTATAATATACAGTGCCCCTTATATTACATAATGTCCTCTGTTATTATAATATACAGTGCCCCCTATCATTACATAATGTCCTCTGTTATTATAATATACAGTGCCCCCTATCATTACATAATGTCCTCTGTTATTATAATATACAGTGCCCCTTATATTACATAATGTCCTCTGTTATTATAATATACAGTGCCCCCTATCATTACATAATGTCCTCTGTTAATATAATATACAGTGCCCCTTATATTACATAATGTCCTCTGTTATTATAATATACAGTGCCCCCTATCATTATATAATGTCCTCTCTTATTATAATATACAGTGTCCCCTATCATTACATAATATCCTCTGTTATTATAATATACAGTGCCCCTTATATTACATAATGTCCTCTGTTATTATAATATACAGTGCCCCCTATCATTACATAATGTCCTCTGTTATTATAATATACAGTGCCCCTTATATTACATAATGTCCTCTGTTATTATAATATACAGTGCCCCCTATCATTACATAATGTCCTCTGTTATTATAATATACAGTGCCCCTTATATTACATAATGTCCTCTGTTATTATAATATACAGTGCCCCCTATCATTACATAATGTCCTCTGTTATTATAATATACAGTGCCCCCTATCATTACATAATGTCCTCTGTTATTATAATATACAGTGCCCCCTATCATTACATAATGTCCTCTGTTAATATAATATACAGTGCCCCTTATATTACATAATGTCCTCTGTTATTATAATATACAGTGCCCCCTATCATTATATAATGTCCTCTCTTATTATAATATACAGTGTCCCCTATCATTACATAATATCCTCTGTTATTATAATATACAGTGCCCCTTTTATTACATAATGTCCTCTGTTATTATAATATACAGTGCCTCCTATCATTACATAATGTCCTCTGTTATTATAATATACAGTGCCCCTTATATTACATAATGTCCTCTATTATTATAATATAAAGTGCCCCCTATCATTATATAATGTCCTCTCTTATTATAATATACAGTGCCCCCAATCATTACATAATGTCCTCTGTTATTATAATACACAGTGCCCCCTATCATTACATAATGTCCTCTGTTATTATAATATACAGTGCCCCTTATATTACATAATGTCCTCTGTTATTATAATATACAGTGCCCCTTATATTACATAATGTCCTCTGTTATTATAATATACAGTGCCCCTTATATTACATAATGTCCTCTGTTATTATAATATACAGTGCCCCCTATCATTATATAATGTCCTCTCTTATTATAATATACAGTGCCCCCTATCATTACTTAATGTCCTCTGTTATTATAATATATAGTGCCCCTTATATTACATAATGTCCTCTGTTAGTATAATATACAGTGCCCCCTATCATTATATAATGTCCTCTCTTATTATAATATACAGTGCCCCTTATATTACATAATGTCCTCTGTTATTATAATATACAGTGCCCCTTATATTACATAATGTCCTCTGATATTATAATATACAGTGCCCCCTATCATTATATAATGTCCTCTGTTATTATAATATACAGTGCCCCTTATATTACATAATGTCCTCTGTTATTATAATATACAGTGCCCCCTATCATTACATAATGTCCTCTGTTATTATAATATACAGTGCCCCTTATATTACATAATGTCCTCTGTTATCATAATATACAGTGCCCATTATATAACATAATGTCCTCTGTTATTATAATATACAGTGCCACTTATATTACATAATGTCCTCTGTTATTATAATATACAGTGCCCCCTATCATTACATAATGTCCTCTGTTATTATAATATACAGTGCACCCTATCATTACATAATGTCCTCTGTTATTATAATATACAGTGCCCCCTATCATTACATAATGTCCTCTGTTATTATAATATACAGTGCCCCCTATCATTACATAATGTCCTCTGTTATTATAATATACAGTGCCCCTTATATTACATAATGTCCTCTGTTATTATAATATACAGTGCCCCCTATCATTACATAATGTCCTCTGTTATTATAATATACAGTGCCCCCTATCATTACATAATGTCCTATGTTATTATAATATACAGTGCCCCTTATATTACATAATGTCCTATGTTATTATAATATACAGTGCCCCTTATATGACATAATGTCCTCTGTTATTATAATATACAGTGCCCCCTATCATTATATAATGTCCTCTCTTATTATAATATACAGTGTCCCCTATCATTACATTATGTCCTCTGTTATTATAATATACAGTGCACCCTATCATTACATAATGTCCTCTGTTATTATAATTTACAGTGCCCCTTATATTACATAATGTCCTCTATTATTATAATATACAGTGCCCCCTATCATTATATAATGTCCTCTGTTATTATAATATACAGTGCCCCCTATCATTACATAATGTCCTCTGTTATTATAATATACAGTGCCCCTTATATTACATAATGTGCTCTGTTATTATAATATACAGTGCCCCTATCATTATATAATGTCCTCTCTTATTATAATATACAGTTCCCCTATCAATACATAATTTCCTCTGTTATTATAATATACAGTGCCCCCTATCATAACATAATGTCCTCTGATATTATAATATACAGTGCCCCTTATACTACATAATGACCTCTCTTATTATAATATACAGTGCCCCTTATATTACATAATGTCCTCTGTTATTATAATATACAGTGCCCCTTATACTACATAATGTCCTCTGATATTATAATATACAGTGCCCCCTATCATTATATAATGTCCTCTCTTATTATAATATACAGTGCCCCCTATCATTACATAATGTCCTCTGTTATTATAATATACAGTGCCCCTATCATTACAAAATATCCTCTGTTATTATAATATACAGTGCCCCCTATCATTACATAATGTCCTCTGTTATTATAATATACAGTGCCCCTTATAATACATAATTTCCTCTGTTATTATAATATACAGTGCCCCCTATCATTATATAATGTCCTCTCTTATTATAATATACAGTGCCCCTATTAATACATAATGTCCTCTGTTATTATAATATACAGTGCCCCTTATATTACATAATGTCCACTGATATTATAATATACAGTGCCCCTTATATTACATAATGTCCTCTGTTATTATAATATACAGTGCCCCCTATCATTACATAATGTCCTCTGTTATTATAATATACAGTGCCCCTTATAATACATAATTTCCTCTGTTATTATAATATACAGTGCCCCCTATCATTATATAATGTCCTCTCTTATTATAATATACAGTGCCCCTATTAATACATAATGTCCTCTGTTATTATAATATACAGTGCCCCTTATATTACATAATGTCCACTGATATTATAATATACAGTGCCCCTTATATTACATAATGTTCTCTGTTATTATAATATACAGTGCCCCTTATAATACATAATTTCCTCTGTTATTATAATATACAGTGCCCCCTATCATTATATAATGTCCTCTCTTATTATAATATACAGTGCCCCTATCAATACATAATGTCCTCTCTTATTATAATATACAGTGCCCCCTATCATTACATAATGTCCTCTGTTATTATAATATACAGTGCCCCTTTTATTACATAATGTCCACTAATATTATAATATACAGTGCCCCCTATCATTACATAATGTCCTCTGTTATTATAATATACAGTGCCCCTTATAAGACATATTTTCCTCTGTTATTATAATATACAGTGCCCCCTATCATTATATAATGTCCTCTCTTATTATAATATACAGTGCCCCTATCAATACATAATGTCCTCTGTTATTATAATATACAGTGCCCCTTATATTAAATAATGTCCTCTGATATTATAATATACAGTGCCCCCTATCATTATATAATGTCCTCTGTTATTATACTATACAGTGCCCTTTATATTACATAATGTCCTCTGTTATTATAATATACAGTGCCCCTTATATTACATAATGTCATCTGTTATTATAATATACAGTGCCCCTTATATTACATAATGTCCTCTGTTATTATAATATACAGTGCCCCTTATATTACATAATGTCCTCTGTTATTATAATATACAGTGCCCCCTATCATTACATAATGTCCTCTGTTATTATAATATACAGTGCCCCCTATCATTACATAATGTCCTCTGTTATTATAATATACAGTGACCCCTATGATTACATAATGTCCTCTGTTATTATAATATACAGTGCCCCATATATTACATAATGTCCTCTGTTATTATAATATACAGAGCCCTTTATATTACATAATGTCCTCTGTTATTATAATATACAGAGTCCTTTATATTACATAATGTCCTCTGTTATTATAATATACAGTGCCCCTTATATAACATAATGTCCTCTGTTATTATAATATACAGTGCCCCTTATATTACATAATGTCCTCTGTTATTATAATATACAGTGCCCCCTATCATTACATAATGTCCTCTGTTATTATAATATACAGTGCCCCATATATTACATAATGTCCTCTGTTATTATAATATACAGTGCCCCCTATCATTATATAATGTCCTCTCTTATTATAATATACAGTGTCCCCTATCATTACATAATATCCTCTGTTATTATAATATACAGTGCTCCCTATCATTACATAATGTCCTCTGTTATTATAATATACAGTGCCCCCTATCATTACATAATGTCCTCTGTTATTATAATATACAGTGCCCCCTATCATTACATAATGTCCTCTGTTATTATAATATACAGTGCCCCTTATATTACATAATGTCCTCTGTTATTATAATATACAGTGCCCCTTATATTACATAATGTCCTCTGTTATTATAATATACAGTGCCCCCTATCATTACATAATGTCCTCTGTTATTATAATATACAGTGCCCCCTATCATTACATAATGTCCTCTGTTATTATAATATACAGTGCCCCTTATATTACATAATGTCCTCTGTTATTATAATATACAGTGCCCCCTATCATTACATAATGTCCTCTGTTAATATAATATACAGTGCCCCTTATATTACATAATGTCCTCTGTTATTATAATATACAGTGCCCCCTATCATTATATAATGTCCTCTCTTATTATAATATACAGTGTCCCCTATCATTACATAATATCCTCTGTTATTATAATATACAGTGCCCCTTATATTACATAATGTCCTCTGTTATTATAATATACAGTGCCCCCTATCATTACATAATGTCCTCTGTTATTATAATATACAGTGCCCCTTATATTACATAATGTCCTCTGTTATTATAATATACAGTGCCCCCTATCATTACATAATGTCCTCTGTTATTATAATATACAGTGCCCCTTATATTACATAATGTCCTCTGTTATTATAATATACAGTGCCCCCTATCATTACATAATGTCCTCTGTTATTATAATATACAGTGCCCCCTATCATTACATAATGTCCTCTGTTATTATAATATACAGTGCCCCCTATCATTACATAATGTCCTCTGTTAATATAATATACAGTGCCCCTTATATTACATAATGTCCTCTGTTATTATAATATACAGTGCCCCCTATCATTATATAATGTCCTCTCTTATTATAATATACAGTGTCCCCTATCATTACATAATATCCTCTGTTATTATAATATACAGTGCCCCTTTTATTACATAATGTCCTCTGTTATTATAATATACAGTGCCTCCTATCATTACATAATGTCCTCTGTTATTATAATATACAGTGCCCCTTATATTACATAATGTCCTCTATTATTATAATATAAAGTGCCCCCTATCATTATATAATGTCCTCTCTTATTATAATATACAGTGCCCCCAATCATTACATAATGTCCTCTGTTATTATAATACACAGTGCCCCCTATCATTACATAATGTCCTCTGTTAGTATAATATACAGTGCCCCCTATCATTATATAATGTCCTCTCTTATTATAATATACAGTGCCCCTTATATTACATAATGTCCTCTGTTATTATAATATACAGTGCCCCTTATATTACATAATGTCCTCTGATATTATAATATACAGTGCCCCCTATCATTATATAATGTCCTCTGTTATTATAATATACAGTGCCCCTTATATTACATAATGTCCTCTGTTATTATAATATACAGTGCCCCCTATCATTACATAATGTCCTCTGTTATTATAATATACAGTGCCCCTTATATTACATAATGTCCACTGATATTATAATATACAGTGCCCCTTATATTACATAATGTCCTCTGTTATTATAATATACAGTGCCCCCTATCATTACTTAATGTCCTCTGTTATTATAATATACAGTGCCCCCTATCATTATATAATGTCCTCTCTTATTATAATATACAGTGCCCCCTATCATTACTTAATGTCCTCTGTTATTATAATATATAGTGCCCCTTATATTACATAATGTCCTCTGTTAGTATAATATACAGTGCCCCCTATCATTATATAATGTCCTCTCTTATTATAATATACAGTGCCCCTTATATTACATAATGTCCTCTGTTATTATAATATACAGTGCCCCTTATATTACATAATGTCCTCTGATATTATAATATACAGTGCCCCCTATCATTATATAATGTCCTCTGTTATTATAATATACAGTGCCCCTTATATTACATAATGTCCTCTGTTATTATAATATACAGTGCCCCCTATCATTACATAATGTCCTCTGTTATTATAATATACAGTGCCCCTTATATTACATAATGTCCTCTGTTATCATAATATACAGTGCCCATTATATAACATAATGTCCTCTGTTATTATAATATACAGTGCCACTTATATTACATAATGTCCTCTGTTATTATAATATACAGTGCCCCCTATCATTACATAATGTCCTCTGTTATTATAATATACAGTGCACCCTATCATTACATAATGTCCTCTGTTATTATAATATACAGTGCCCCCTATCATTACATAATGTCCTCTGTTATTATAATATACAGTGCCCCCTATCATTACATAATGTCCTCTGTTATTATAATATACAGTGCCCCTTATATTACATAATGTCCTCTGTTATTATAATATACAGTGCCCCCTATCATTACATAATGTCCTCTGTTATTATAATATACAGTGCCCCCTATCATTACATAATGTCCTATGTTATTATAATATACAGTGCCCCTTATATTACATAATGTCCTATGTTATTATAATATACAGTGCCCCTTATATGACATAATGTCCTCTGTTATTATAATATACAGTGCCCCCTATCATTATATAATGTCCTCTCTTATTATAATATACAGTGTCCCCTATCATTACATTATGTCCTCTGTTATTATAATATACAGTGCACCCTATCATTACATAATGTCCTCTGTTATTATAATTTACAGTGCCCCTTATATTACATAATGTCCTCTATTATTATAATATACAGTGCCCCCTATCATTATATAATGTCCTCTGTTATTATAATATACAGTGCCCCCTATCATTACATAATGTCCTCTGTTATTATAATATACAGTGCCCCTTATATTACATAATGTGCTCTGTTATTATAATATACAGTGCCCCTATCATTATATAATGTCCTCTCTTATTATAATATACAGTTCCCCTATCAATACATAATTTCCTCTGTTATTATAATATACAGTGCCCCCTATCATAACATAATGTCCTCTGATATTATAATATACAGTGCCCCTTATACTACATAATGACCTCTCTTATTATAATATACAGTGCCCCTTATATTACATAATGTCCTCTGTTATTATAATATACAGTGCCCCTTATACTACATAATGTCCTCTGATATTATAATATACAGTGCCCCCTATCATTATATAATGTCCTCTCTTATTATAATATACAGTGCCCCCTATCATTACATAATGTCCTCTGTTATTATAATATACAGTGCCCCTATCATTACAAAATATCCTCTGTTATTATAATATACAGTGCCCCCTATCATTACATAATGTCCTCTGTTATTATAATATACAGTGCCCCTTATAATACATAATTTCCTCTGTTATTATAATATACAGTGCCCCCTATCATTATATAATGTCCTCTCTTATTATAATATACAGTGCCCCTATTAATACATAATGTCCTCTGTTATTATAATATACAGTGCCCCTTATATTACATAATGTCCACTGATATTATAATATACAGTGCCCCTTATATTACATAATGTCCTCTGTTATTATAATATACAGTGCCCCCTATCATTACATAATGTCCTCTGTTATTATAATATACAGTGCCCCTTATAATACATAATTTCCTCTGTTATTATAATATACAGTGCCCCCTATCATTATATAATGTCCTCTCTTATTATAATATACAGTGCCCCTATTAATACATAATGTCCTCTGTTATTATAATATACAGTGCCCCTTATATTACATAATGTCCACTGATATTATAATATACAGTGCCCCTTATATTACATAATGTTCTCTGTTATTATAATATACAGTGCCCCTTATAATACATAATTTCCTCTGTTATTATAATATACAGTGCCCCCTATCATTATATAATGTCCTCTCTTATTATAATATACAGTGCCCCTATCAATACATAATGTCCTCTCTTATTATAATATACAGTGCCCCCTATCATTACATAATGTCCTCTGTTATTATAATATACAGTGCCCCTTTTATTACATAATGTCCACTAATATTATAATATACAGTGCCCCCTATCATTACATAATGTCCTCTGTTATTATAATATACAGTGCCCCTTATAAGACATATTTTCCTCTGTTATTATAATATACAGTGCCCCCTATCATTATATAATGTCCTCTCTTATTATAATATACAGTGCCCCTATCAATACATAATGTCCTCTGTTATTATAATATACAGTGCCCCTTATATTAAATAATGTCCTCTGATATTATAATATACAGTGCCCCCTATCATTATATAATGTCCTCTGTTATTATACTATACAGTGCCCTTTATATTACATAATGTCCTCTGTTATTATAATATACAGTGCCCCTTATATTACATAATGTCATCTGTTATTATAATATACAGTGCCCCTTATATTACATAATGTCCTCTGTTATTATAATATACAGTGCCCCTTATATTACATAATGTCCTCTGTTATTATAATATACAGTGCCCCCTATCATTACATAATGTCCTCTGTTATTATAATATACAGTGCCCCCTATCATTACATAATGTCCTCTGTTATTATAATATACAGTGACCCCTATGATTACATAATGTCCTCTGTTATTATAATATACAGTGCCCCATATATTACATAATGTCCTCTGTTATTATAATATACAGAGCCCTTTATATTACATAATGTCCTCTGTTATTATAATATACAGAGTCCTTTATATTACATAATGTCCTCTGTTATTATAATATACAGTGCCCCTTATATAACATAATGTCCTCTGTTATTATAATATACAGTGCCCCTTATATTACATAATGTCCTCTGTTATTATAATATACAGTGCCCCCTATCATTACATAATGTCCTCTGTTATTATAATATACAGTGCCCCATATATTACATAATGTCCTCTGTTATTATAATATACAGTGCCCCCTATCATTATATAATGTCCTCTCTTATTATAATATACAGTGTCCCCTATCATTACATAATATCCTCTGTTATTATAATATACAGTGCCCCTTATATTACATAATGTCCTCTGTTATTATAATATACAGTGCCCCCTATCATTACATAATGTCCTCTGTTATTATAATATACAGTGCCCCTTATATTACATAATGTCCTCTATTATTATAATATACAGTGCCCCCTATCATTATATAATGTCCTCTCTTATTATAATATACAGTGCCCCCAATCATTACATAATGTCCTCTGTTATTATAATATACAGTGCCCCTTATATTACATAATGTCCTCTGTTATTGTAATATACAGTGCCCCTTATATAACATAATGTCCTCTGTTATTATAATATACAGTGCCACTTATATTACATAATGTCCTCTGTTATTATAATATACAGTGCCCCCTATCATTACATAATGTCCTCTGTTATTATAATATACAGTGCCCCTTATATTACATAATGTCATCTATTATTATAATATACAGTGCCCCCTATCATTATATAATGTCCTCTCTTATTGTAATATACAGTGCCCCTTATATTACATAATGTCCTCTGTTATTATAATATACGGTGCCACTTATATTACATAATGTCCTCTGTTATTATAATATACACTGCCCCCTATCATTACATAATGTCCTCTGTTATTATAATATACACTGCCCCCTATCATTACATAATGTCCTCTGTTATTATAATATACAGTGCCCCCTATCATTACATAATGTCCTCTGTTATTATAATATACAGTGACCCCTATGATTACATAATGTCCTCTGTTATTATAATATACATTGCCCCATATATTACATAATGTCCTCTGTTATTATAATATACAGAGCCCTTTATATTACATAATGTCCTCTGTTATTATAATATACAGAGCCCTTTATATTACATAATGTCCTCTGTTATTATAATATACAGTGCCCCTTATATAACATAATGTCCTCTGTTATTATAATATACAGTTCCCCTTATATTACATAATGTCCTCTGTTATTATAATATACAGTGCCCCCTATCATTACATAATGTCCTCTGTTATTATAATATACAGTGCCCCATATATTACATAATGTCCTCTGTTATTATAATATACAGTGCCCCCTATCATTATATAATGTCCTCTCTTATTATAAAATACAGTGTCCCCTATCATTACATAATATCCTCTGTTATTATAATATACAGTGCCCCTTATATTACATAATGTCCTCTGTTATTATAATATACAGTGCCCCTTATCATTACATAATGTCCTCTGTTATTATAATATACAGTGCCCCTTATATTACATAATGTCCTCTGTTATTATAATATACAGTGCCCCTTATAATACATAATTTCCTCTGTTATTATAATATACAGTGCCCCCTATCATTATATAATGTCCTCTCTTATTATAATATACAGTGCCCCCTATCATTACATAATATCCTCTGTTATTATAATATACAGTGCCCCTTATATTACATAATGTCCTCTATTATTATAATATACAGTGCCCCTATCATTATATAATGTCCTCTCTTATTATAATATACAGTGCCCCCAATCATTACATAATGTCCTCTGTTATTATAATATACAGTGTCCCTTATATTACATAATGTCCTCTGTTATTGTAATATACAGTGCCCCTTATATAACATAATGTCCTCTGTTATTATAATATACAGTGCCACTTATATTACATAATGTCCTCTGTTATTATAATATACAGTGCCCCCTATCATTACATAATGTCCTCTGTTATTATAATATACAGTGCCCCTTATATTACATAATTTCATCTATTATTATAATATACAGTGCCCCCTATCATTATATAATGTCCTCTCTTATTGAAATATACAGTGCCCCTTATATTACATAATGTCCTCTGTTATTATAATATACAGTGCCCCCTATCATTACATAATGTCCTCTGTTATTATAATATACACTGCCCCCTATCATTACATAATGTCCTCTGTTATTATAATATACAGTGCCCCCTATCATTACATAATGTCCTCTGTTATTATAATATACAGTGACCCCTATGATTACATAATGTCCTCTGTTATTATAATATACATTGCCCCATATATTACATAATGTCCTCTGTTATTATAATATACAGAGCCCTTTATATTACATAATGTCCTCTGTTATTATAATATACAGAGCCCTTTATATTACATAATGTCCTCTGTTATTATAATATACAGTGCCCCTTATATAACATAATGTCCTCTGTTATTATAATATACAGTGCCCCTTATATTACATAATGTCCTCTGTTATTATAATATACAGTGCCCCCTATCATTACATAATGTCCTCTGTTATTATAATATACAGTGACCCCTATGATTACATAATGTCCTCTGTTATTATAATATACATTGCCCGATATATTACATAATGTCCTCTGTTATTATAATATACAGAGCCCTTTATATTACATAATGTCCTCTGTTATTATAATATACAGAGCCCTTTATATTACATAATGTCCTCTGTTATTATAATATACAGTGCCCCTTATATAACATAATGTCCTCTGTTATTATAATATACAGTGCCCCCTATCATTATATAATGTCCTCTCTTATTATAATATACAGTGTCCCCTATCATTACATAATATCCTCTGTTATTATAATATACAGTGCCCCTTATATTACATAATGTCCTCTGTTATTATAATATACAGTGCCCCCTATCATTACATAATGTCCTCTGTTATTATAATATACAGTGCCCCTTATATTACATAATGTCCTCTGTTATTATAATATACAGTGCCCCTTATAATACATAATTTCCTCTGTTATTATAATACACAGTGCCCCCTATCATTATATAATGTCCTCTCTTATTATAATATACAGTGCCCCTATCAATACATAATGTCCTCTGTTATTATAATATACAGTGCCCCCTATCATTACATAATGTCCTCTGTTATTATAATATACAGTGCCCCTTATATTACGTAATGTCCTCTGATATTATAATATACAGTGCCCCCTATCATTATATAATGTCCTCTGTTATTATAATATACAGTGCCCTTTATATTACATAATGTCCTCTGTTATTATAATATACAGTGCCCCTTATATTACATAATGTCTTCTGTTATTATAATATACAGTGCCCCGTATATTACATAATGTCCTCTGTTATTATAATACACAGTGCCCCTTATATTACATAATGTCCTCTGTTATTATAATATACAGTGCCCCTTATATAACATAATGTCCTCTGTTATTATAATATACGGTGCCCCCTATCATTACATAATGTCCTCTGTTATTATAATATACAGTGCCCCCTATCATTACATAATGTCCTCTGTTATTATAATATAAAGTGCCCCCTATCATTACATAATGTCCTCTGTTATTATAAAATACAGTGCCCTTTATATTACATAATGTCCTCTGTTATTATAATATACAGTGCCCCTTATATTACATAATGTCTTCTGTTATTATAATATACAGTGCCCCTTATATTACATAATGTCCTCTGTTATTATAATATACAGTGTCCCATATATTACATAATGTCCTCTGTTTTTATAATATACCGTGCCCCTTATATAACATAATGTCCTCTGTTATTATAATATACAGTGCCACTTATATTACATAATTTCCTCTTTTATTATAATATACAGTGCCCCCTATCATTACATAATGTCCTCTGTTATTATAATATACAGTGCCCCCTATCATTACATAATGTCCTCTGTTATTATAATATACAGTGCCCCCTATCATTACATAATGTCCTCTGTTATTATAATATACAGTGCCCCCTTTCATTACATAATATCCTATGTTATTATAATATACAGTGCCCCTTATATTACATAATGTCCTTTGTTATTATAATATACAGTGCCCCTTATATTACATAATGTCCTCTGTTATTATAATATACAGTGCCCCCTATCATTATATAATGTCCTCTCTTATTATAATATACAGTGTCCCCTATCATTACATTATGTCCTCTGTTATTATAATATACAGTGCCCCCTATCATTACATAATGTCCTCTGTTATTATAATATACAGTGCCCCCTATCATTACATAATGTCCTCTGTTATTATAATATACAGTGCCCCTTATATTACATAATGTCCTCTGTTATTATAATATACAGTGCCCCCTATCATTACATAATGTCCTCTGTTATTATAATATACAGTGCCCCCTATCATTACATAATGTCCTATGTTATTATAATATACAGTGCCCCTTATATTACATAATGTCCTATGTTATTATAATATACAGTGCCCCTTATATTACATAATGTCCTCTGTTATTATAATATACAGTGCCCCCTATCATTATATAATGTCCTCTCTTATTATAATATACAGTGTCCCCTATCATTACATTATGTCCTCTGTTATTATAATATACAGTGCCCCCTATCATTACATAATGTCCTCTGTTATTATAATTTACAGTGCCCCTTATATTACATAATGTCCTCTATTATTATAATATACAGTGCCCCCTATCATTATATAATGTCCTCTCTTATTATAATATACAGTGCCCCCAATCATTACATAATGTCCTCTGTTATTATAATATACAGTGCCCCCTATCATTACATAATGTCCTCTGTTATTATAATATACAGTGCCTCCTATCATTACATAATGTCCTCTGTTGTTATAATATACAGTGCCCCTTATATTACATAATGTGCTCTGTTATTATAATATACAGTGCCCCCTATCATTACATAATGTCCTCTGTTATTATACTATACAGTGCCCTTTATATTACATAATGTCCTCTGTTATTATAATATACAGTGCCCCTTATATTACATAATGTCCTCTGTTATTGTAATATACAGTGCCCCTTATATAACATAATGTCCTCTGTTATTATAATATACAGTGCCACTTATATTACATAATGTCCTCTGTTATTATAATATACAGTGCCCCCTATCATTACATAATGTCCTCTTTTATTATAATATACAGTGCCCCTTATATTACATAATGTCATCTATTATTATAATATACAGTGCCCCCTATCATTATATAATGTCCTCTCTTATTGTAATATACAGTGCCCCTTATATTACATAATGTCCTCTGTTATTATAATATACGGTGCCACTTATATTACATAATGTCCTCTGTTATTATAATATACAGTGCCCCCTATCATTACATAATGTCCTCTGTTATTATAATATACACTGCCCCCTATCATTACATAATGTCCTCTGTTATTATAATATACAGTGCCCCCTATCATTACATAATGTCCTCTGTTATTATAATATACAGTGACCCCTATGATTACATAATGTCCTCTGTTATTATAATATACATTGCCCCATATATTACATAATGTCCTCTGTTATTATAATATACAGAGCCCTTTATATTACATAATGTCCTCTGTTATTATAATATACAGAGCCCTTTATATTACATAATGTCCTCTGTTATTATAATATACAGTGCCCCTTATATAACATAATGTCCTCTGTTATTATAATATACAGTGCCCCTTATATTACATAATGTCCTCTGTTATTATAATATACAGTGCCCCCTATCATTACATAATGTCCTCTGTTATTATAATATACAGTGCCCCATATATTACATAATGTCCTCTGTTATTATAATATACAGTGCCCCCTATCATTATATAATGTCCTCTCTTATTATAATATACAGTGTCCCCTATCATTACATAATATCCTCTGTTATTATAATATACAGTGCCCCTTATATTACATAATGTCCTCTGTTATTATAATATACAGTGCCCCCTATCATTACATAATGTCCTCTGTTATTATAATATACAGTGCCCCTTATATTACATAATGTCCTCTGTTATTATAATATACAGTGCCCCTTATAATACATAATTTCCTCTGTTATTATAATATACAGTGCCCCCTATCATTATATAATGTCCTCTCTTATTATAATATACAGTTCCCCCTATCATTACATAATATCCTCTGTTATTATAATATACAGTGCCCCTTATATTACATAATGTCCTCTATTATTATAATATACAGTGCCCCCTATCATTATATAATGTCCTCTCTTATTATAATATACAGTGCCCCCAATCATTACATAATGTCCTCTGTTATTATAATATACAGTGCCCCTTATATTACATAATGTCCTCTGTTATTGTAATATACAGTGCCCCTTATATAACATAATGTCCTCTGTTATTATAATATACAGTGCCACTTATATTACATAATGTCCTCTGTTATTATAATATACAGTGCCCCCTATCATTACATAATGTCCTCTGTTATTATAATATACAGTGCCCCTTATATTACATAATGTCATCTATTATTATAATATACAGTGCCCCCTATCATTATATAATGTCCTCTCTTATTGTAATATACAGTGCCCCTTATATTACATAATGTCCTCTGTTATTATAATTTACGGTGCCACTTATATTACATAATGTCCTCTGTTATTATAATATACAGTGCCCCCTATCATTACATAATGTCCTCTGTTATTATAATATACACTGCCCCCTATCATTACATAATGTCCTCTGTTATTATAATATACAGTGCCCCTTATATTACATAATGTCCTCTGTTATTATAATATACAGTGCCCCTTATAATACATAATTTCCTCTGTTATTATAATACACAGTGCCCCCTATCATTATATAATGTCCTCTCTTATTATAATATACAGTGCCCCTATCAATACATAATGTCCTCTGTTATTATAATATACAGTGCCCCCTATCATTACATAATGTCCTCTGTTATTATAATATACAGTGCCCCTTATATTACATAATGTCCTCTGATATTATAATATACAGTGCCCCCTATCATTATATAATGTCCTCTGTTATTATAATATACAGTGCCCTTTATATTACATAATGTCCTCTGTTATTATAATATACAGTGCCCCTTATATTACATAATGTCTTCTGTTATTATAATATACAGTGCCCCGTATATTACATAATGTCCTTTGCTATTATAATACACAGTGCCCCTTATATTACATAATGTCCTCTGTTATTATAATATACAGTGCCCCTTATATAACATAATGTCCTCTGTTATTATAATATACGGTGCCCCCTATCATTACATAATGTCCTCTGTTATTATAATATAAAGTGCCCCCTATCATTACATAATGTCCTCTGTTATTATAATATACAGTGCCCCCTATCTTTACATAATGTCCTCTGTTATTATAATATACAGTGCCCCTTATATTACATAATGTCCTCTGTTATTATAATATACAGTGCCCCATATCATTACATAATGTCCTCTGTTATTATAATATAAAGTGCCCCCTATCATTACATAATGTCCTCTGATATTAAAATATACAGTGCCCCCTATCATTATATAATGTCCTCTGTTATTACAATATACAGTGCCCCTTATATTACATAATGTCCTCTGTTATTATAATATACAGTGCCCCCTATCATTACATAATGTCCTCTGTTATTAAAATATACAGTGCCCCTTATATTACATAATTTCCTCTGTTATTATAATATACAGTGCCCCCTATCATTATATAATGTCCTCTGTTATTATAATATACAGTGCCCCTTATATTACATAATGTCCTCTGTTATTATAATATACAGTGCCCCCTATCATTACATAATGTCCTCTGTTATTATAATATACAGTGCCCCCTATCATTATATAATGTCCTCTGTTATTATAATATACAGTGCCCCTTATATTACATAATGTCCTCTGTTATTATAATATACAGTGCCCCCTATCATTACATAATGTCCTCTGTTATTATAATATACAGTGCCCCCTATCATTACATAATGTCCTCTGTTATTATAATATTCAGTGTCCCTTATATTACATAATGTCCTCTGTTATTATAATATACAGTGCCCCTTATATTACATAATGTCCTCTGTTATTATAATATACAGTGCCCCCTATCATTACATAATATCCTCTGTTATTATAATATACAGTGCCCCCTATCATGATATAATGTCCTCTCTTATTATAATATACAGTGCCCCTATCAATACATAATGTCCTCTGTTATTATAATATACAGTGCCCCCTATCATTACATAATGTCCTCTGATATAATAATATACAGTGCCCCCTATCATTATATAATGTCCTCTGTTATTATAATATACAGAGCCCTTTATATTACATAATGTCCTCTGTTATTATAATATACAGTGCCCCTTATAGTACATAATGTCCTCTGTTATTATAATATACAGTGCCCCCTATCATTACATAATGTCCTCTGTTATTATAATGTACAGTGCCCCTTATATTACATAATGTCCTCTGTTATTATAATATACAGTGCCCCTTATATTACATAATGTCCTCTGTTATTATAATATACAGTGCCCCTTATATTACATAATGTCCTCTGTTAATATAATATACAGTGCCCATATCATTACATAATGTCCTCTGTTATTATAATATACAGTGCCCCTTATATTACATAATGTCCTCTGATATTATAATATACAGTGCCCCCTATCATTATATAATGTCCTCTGTTATTATAAAATACAGTGCCCTTTATATTACATAATGTCCTCTGTTATTATAATATACAGTGCCCCTTATATTACATAATGTCTTCTGTTATTATAATATACAGTGCCCCTTATATTACATAATGTCCTCTGTTATTATAATATACAGTGTCCCATATATTACATAATGTCCTCTGTTTTTATAATATACCGTGCCCCTTATATAACATAATGTCCTCTGTTATTATAATATACAGTGCCACTTATATTACATAATCTCCTCTTTTATTATAATATACAGTGCCCCCTATCATTATATAATGTCCTCTGTTATTATAATATACAGTGCCCCCTATCATTACATAATGTCCTCTGTTATTATAATATACAGTGCCCCCTATCATTACATAATGTCCTCTCTTATTATAATATACAGTGCCCCCTATCATTACATAATGTCCTCTGTTATTATAATATACAGTGCCCCCTATTATTACATAATGTCCTATGTTATTATAATATACAGTGCCCCTTATATTACATAATGTCCTTTGTTATTATAATATACAGTGCCCCTTATATTACATAATGTCCTCTGTTATTATAATATACAGTGCCCCCTATCATTATATAATGTCCTCTCTTATTATAATATACAGTGTCCCCTATCATTACATTATGTCCTCTGTTATTATAATATACAGTGCCCCCTATCATTACATAATGTCCTCTGTTATTATAATATACAGTGCCCCCTATCATTACATAATGTCCTCTGTTATTATAATATACAGTGCCCCTTATATTACATAATGTCCTCTGTTATTATAATATACAGTGCCCCCTATCATTACATAATGTCCTCTGTTATTATAATATACAGTGCCCCCTATCATTACATAATGTCCTATGTTATTATAATATACAGTGCCCCTTATATTACATAATGTCCTATGTTATTATAATATACAGTGCCCCTTATATTACATAATGTCCTCTGTTATTATAATATACAGTGCCCCCTATCATTATATAATGTCCTCTCTTATTATAATATACAGTGCCCCCTATCATTACATAATGTCCTCTGTTATTATAATATACAGTGCCCCCTATCATTACATAATGTCCTATGTTATTATAATATACAGTGCCCCTTATATTACATAATGTCCTATGTTATTATAATATACAGTGCCCCTTATATTACATAATGTCCTCTGTTATTATAATATACAGTGCCCCCTATCATTATATAATGTCCTCTCTTATTATAATATACAGTGTCCCCTATCATTACATTATGTCCTCTGTTATTATAATATACAGTGCCCCCTATCATTACATAATGTCCTCTGTTATTATAATTTACAGTGCCCCTTATATTACATAATGTCCTCTATTATTATAATATACAGTGCCCCCTATCATTATATAATGTCCTCTCTTATTATAATATACAGTGCCCCCAATCATTACATAATGTCCTCTGTTATTATAATATACAGTGCCCCCTATCATTACATAATGTCCTCTGTTATTATAATATACAGTGCCTCCTATCATTACATAATGTCCTCTGTTGTTATAATATACAGTGCCCCTTATATTACATAATGTCCTCTGTTATTATAATATACAGTGCCCCCTATCATTACATAATGTCCTCTGTTATTATAATATACAGTGCCCCTTATATTACATAATGTCCTCTCTTATTATAATATACAGTGCCCCTATCATTATATAATGTCCTCTCTTATTATAATATACAGTTCCCCTATCAATACATAATTTCCTCTGTTATTATAATATACAGTGCCCCCTATCATAACATAATGTCCTCTGATATTATAATATACAGTGCCCCTTATACTACATAATGACCTCTCTTATTATAATATACAGTGCCCCTTATATTACATAATGTCCTCTGTTATTATAATATACAGTGCCCCTTATACTACATAATGACCTCTGATATTATAATATACAGTGCCCCCTATCATTATATAATGTCCTCTCTTATTATAATATACAGTGCCCCCTATCATTACATAATGTCCTCTGTTATTATAATATACAGTGCCCCTATCATTACAAAATATCCTCTGTTATTATAATATACAGTGCCCCCTATCATTACATAATGTCCTCTGTTATTATAATATACAGTGCCCCTTATAATACATAATTTCCTCTGTTATTATAATATACAGTGCCCCCTATCATTATATAATGTCCTCTCTTATTATAATATACAGTGCCCCTATTAATACATAATGTCCTCTTTTATTATAATATACAGTGCCCCTTATATTACATAATGTCCACTGATATTATAATATACAGTGCCCCTTATATTACATAATGTCCTCTGTTATTATAATATACAGTGCCCCCTATCATTACATAATGTCCTCTGTTATTATAATATACAGTGTCCATTAAAATACATAATTTCCTCTGTTATTATAATATACAGTGCCCCCTATCATTATATAATGTCCTCTCTTATTATAATATACAGTGCCCCTATTAATACATAATGTCCTCTGTTATTATAATATACAGTGCCCCTTATATTACATAATGTCCACTGATATTATAATATACAGTGCCCCTTATATTACATAATGTCCTCTGTTATTATAATATACAGTGCCCCTTATAATACATAATTTCCTCTGTTATTATAATATACAGTGCCCCCTATCATTATATAATGTCCTCTCTTATTATAATATACAGTGCCCCTATCAATACATAATGTCCTCTGTTATTATAATATACAGTGCCCCTTATACTAAATAATGTCCTCTGATATTATAATATACAGTGCCCCCTATCATTATATAATGTCCTCTGTTATTATACTATACAGTGCCCTTTATATTACATAATGTCCTCTGTTATTATAATATACAGTGCCCCTTATATTACATAATGTCCTCTGTTATTGTAATATACAGTGCCCCTTATAATACATAATTTCCTCTGTTATTATAATATACAGTGCCCCCTATCATTATATAATGTCCTCTCTTATTATAATATACAGTGCCCCCTATCATTACATAATATCCTCTGTTATTATAATATACAGTGCCCCTTATATTACATAATGTCCTCTATTATTATAATATACAGTGCCCCTTATATTACATAATGTCCTTTGTTATTATAATATACAGTGCCCCTTATATTACATAATGTCCTCTGTTATTATAATATACAGTGCCCCCTATCATTATATAATGTCCTCTCTTATTATAATATACAGTGTCCCCTATCATTACATTATGTCCTCTGTTATTATAATATACAGTGCCCCCTATCATTACATAATGTCCTCTGTTATTATAATATACAGTGCCCCCTATCATTACATAATGTCCTCTGTTATTATAATATACAGTGCCCCTTATATTACATAATGTCCTCTGTTATTATAATATACAGTGCCCCCTATCATTACATAATGTCCTCTGTTATTATAATATACAGTGCCCCCTATCATTACATAATGTCCTATGTTATTATAATATACAGTGCCCCTTATATTACATAATGTCCTATGTTATTATAATATACAGTGCCCCTTATATTACATAATGTCCTCTGTTATTATAATATACAGTGCCCCTATCATTATATAATGTCCTCTCTTATTATAATATACAGTGCCCCCTATCATTACATAATGTCCGCTTGTCTTATTATAATATACAGTGCCCCCTATCATTACATAATGTCCTATGTTATTATAATATACAGTGCCCTCCTTATATTACATAATGTCCTATGTTATTATAATATACAGTGCCCCTTATATTACATAATGTCCTCTGTTATTATAATATACAGTGCCCCCCTATCATTATATAATGTCCTCTCTTATTATAATATACAGTGTCCCCTATCATTACATTATGTCCTCTGTTATTATAATATACAGTGCCCCTATCATTACATAATGTCCTCTGTTATTATAATTTACAGTGCCCCTTATATTACATAATGTCCTCTATTATTATAATATACAGTGCCCCCTATCATTATATAATGTCCTCTCTTATTATAATATACAGTGCCCCCAATCATTACATAATGTCCTCTGTTATTATAATATACAGTGCCCCTATCATTACATAATGTCCTCTGTTATTATAATATACAGTGCCTCCTATCATTACATAATGTCCTCTGTTGTTATAATATACAGTGCCCCTTATATTACATAATGTCCTCTGTTATTATAATATACAGTGCCCCCTATCATTACATAATGTCCTCTGTTATTATAATATACAGTGCCCCTTATATTACATAATGTCCTCTCTTATTATAATATACAGTGTGCCCCTATCATTATATAATGTCCTCTCTTATATATAATATACAGTTCCCCTATCAATACATAATTTCCTCTGTTATTATAATATACAGTGCCCCCTATCATAACATAATGTCCTCTGATATTATAATATACAGTGCCCCTTATACTACATAATGACCTCTCTTATTATAATATACAGTGCCCCTTATATTACATAATGTCCTCTGTTATTATAATATACAGTGCCCCTTATACTACATAATGACCTCTGATATTATAATATACAGTGCCCCCTATCATTATATAATGTCCTCTCTTATTATAATATACAGTGCCCCCTATCATTACATAATGTCCTCTGTTATTATAATATACAGTGCCCCTATCATTACAAAATATCCTCTGTTATTATAATATACAGTGCCCCCTATCATTACATAATGTCCTCTGTTATTATAATATAACAGTGCCCCTTATAATACATAATTTCCTCTGTTATTATAATATACAGTGCCCCCTATCATTATATAATGTCCTCTTCTTATTATAATATACAGTGCCCCTATTAATACATAATGTCCTCTTTTATTATAATATACAGTGCCCCTTATATTACATAATGTCCACTGATATTATAATATACAGTGCCCCTTAATATTACATAATGTCCTCTGTTATTATAATATACAGTGCCCCCTATCATTACATAATGTCCTCTGTTATTATAATATACAGTGTCCATTAAAATACATAATTTCCTCTGTTATTATAATATACAGTGCCCCCTATCATTATATAATGTCCTCTCTTATTATATATATACAGTGCCCCTATTAATACATAATGTCCTCTGTTATTATAATATACAGTGCCCCTTATATTACATAATGTCCACTGATATTATAATATTACAGTGCCCCCTTATATTACATAATGTCCTCTGTTATTATAATATACCAGTGCCCCTTATAATACATAATTTCTCTGTTATTATAATATACAGTGCCCCCTATCATTATATAATGTCCTCTCTTATTATAATATACAGTGCCCCTATCAATACATAATGTCCTCTGTTATTATAATATACAGTGCCCCTTATACCTAAATAATGTCCTCTGATATTATAATATACAGTGCCCCTATCATTATATAATGTCCTCTGTTATTATACTATACAGTGCCCTTTATATTACATAATGTCCTCTGTTATTATAATATACAGTGCCCCTTATATTACATAATGTCCTCTGTTATTATAATATACAGTTGCCCCTTATAATACATAATTTCCTCTGTTATTATAATATACAGTGCCCCCTATCATTATATATAATGTCCTCTTTTATTATAATATACAGTGCCCCCTATCATTACATAATATCCTCTGTTATTATAATATACAGTGCCCCTTATATTACATAATGTCCTCTATTATTATAATATACAGTGCCCCTTATATAACATAATGTCCTCTGTTATTATAATATACAGTGCCACTTATATTACATAATGTCCTCTGTTATTATAATATACAGTGCCCCCTATCATTACATAATGTCCTTTGTTATTATAATATACAGTGCCCCTTATATTACATAATGTCATCTATTATTATAATATACAGTGCCCCCTATCATTATATAATGTCCTCTCTTATTGTAATATACAGTGCCCCTTATATTACATAATGTCCTCTGTTATTATAATATACGGTGCCACTTATATTACATAATGTCCTCTGTTATATAATATACAGTGTGCCCCCTATCATTACATAATGTCCTTCTGTTATTATAATATACACTGCCCCCTATCATTACATAATGTCCTCTGTTATTATAATATACAGTGCCCCCCTATCATTACATAATGTCCTCTGTTATTATAATATACAGTGACCCCTATGATTACATAATGTCCTCTGTTATTATAATATACATTGCCCCATATATTACATAATGTCCTCTGTTATTATAATATACAGAGCCCTTTATATTACATAATGTCCTCTGTTATTATAATATACAGAGCCCTTTATATTACATAATGTCCTCTGTTATTATAATATACAGTGCCCCTTATATAACATAATGTCCTCTGTTATTATAATATACAGTGCCCCTTATATTACATAATGTCCTCTGTTATTATAATATACAGTGCCCCCTATCATTACATATGTCCTCTGTTATTATAATATACAGTGCCCCATATATTACATAATGTCCTCTGTTATTATAATATACAGTGCCCCCTATCATTATATAATGTCCTCTCTTATTATAATATACAGTGTCCCTATCATTACATAATATCCTCTGTTATTATAATATACAGTGCCCCTTATATTACATAATGTCCACTGATATTATAATATACAGTGCCCCTTATATTACATAATGTCCTCTGTTATTATAATATACAGTGCCCCCTATCATTACATAATGTCCTCTGTTATTATAATATACAGTGTCCATTAAAATACATAATTTCCTCTGTTATTATAATATACAGTGCCCCCTATCATTTATATAATGTCCTCTCTTATTATAATATACAGTGCCCCTATTAATACATAATGTCCTCTGTTATTATAATATACAGTGCCCCTTATATTACATAATGTCCACTGATATTATAATATACAGTGCCCCTTATATACATAATGTCTCTCTGTTATTATAATATACAGTGCCCCTTATAATACATAATTTCCTCTGTTATTATAATATACAGTGCCCCCTATCATTATATAATGTCCTCTCTTATTATAATATACAGTGCCCCTATCAATACATAATGTCCTCTGTTATTATAATATACAGTGCCCCTTATACTAAATAATGTCCTCTGATATTATAATATACAGGCCCCCTATCATTATATAATGTCCTCTGTTATTATACTATACAGTGCCCTTTATATTACATAATGTCCTCTGTTATTATAATATACAGTGCCTCCTTATATTACATAATGTCCTCTGTTATTGTAATATACAGTGCCCCTTATAATACATAATTTCCTCTGTTATTATAATATACAGTGCCCCCTATCATTATATAATGTCCTCTCTTATTATAATATACAGTGCCCCCTATCATTACATAATATCCTCTGTTATTATAATATACAGTGCCCCTTATATTACATAATGTCCTCTATTATTATAATATACAGTGCCCCTTATATTACATAATGTCCTTTGTTATTATAATATACAGTGCCCCCTTATATTACATAATGTCCTCTGTTATTATAATATACAGTGCCCCCTATCATTATATAATGTCCTCTTCTTATTATAATATACAGTGTCCCCTATCATTACATTATGTCCTCTGTTATTATAATATACAGTGCCCCCTATCATTACATAATGTCCTCTGTTATTATAATATACAGTGCCCCTATCATTACATAATGTCCTCTGTTATTATAATATACAGTGCCCCTTATATTACATAATGTCCTCTGTTATTATAATATACAGTGCCCCCTATCATTACATAATGTCCTCTGTTATTATAATATACAGTGCCCCCTATCATTACATAATGTCCTATGTTATTATAATATACAGTGCCCCTTATATTACATAATGTCCTATGTTATTATAATATAACAGTGCCCCTTATATTACATAATGTCCTCTGTTATTATAATATACAGTGCCCCCTATCATTATATAATGTCCTCTCTTATTATAATATACAGTGCCCCCTATCATTACATAATGTCCTCTGTTATTATAATATACAGTGCCCCCTATCATTACATAATGTCCTATGTTATTATAATATACAGTGCCCCTTATATTACATAATGTCCTATGTTATTATAATATACAGTGCCCCTTATATTACATAATGTCCTCTGTTATTATAATATACAGTGCCCCCTATCATTATATAATGTCCTCTCTTATTATAATATACAGTGTCCCCTATCATTACATTATGTCCTCTGTTATTATAATATACAGTGCCCCCTATCATTACATAATGTCCTCTGTTATTATAATTTACAGTGCCCCTTATATTACATAATGTCCTCTATTATTATAATATACAGTGCCCCCTATCATTATATAATGTCCTCTCTTTATTATAATATACAGTGCCCCAATCATTACGATAATGTCCTCTGTTATTATAATATACAGTGCCCCCTATCATTACATAATGTCCTCTGTTATTATATATACAGTGCCTCCTATCATTACATAATGTCCTCTGTTGTTATAATATACAGTGCCCCTTATATTACATAATGTCCTCTGTTATTATAATATACAGTGCCCCCTATCATTACATATGTCCTCTGTTATTATAATATACAGTGCCCCTTATATTACATAATGTCCTCTCTTATTATAATATAGCAGTGCCCCTATCATTATATAATGTCCTCTCTCTTATTATAATATACAGTTCCCCTATCAATACATAATTTCCTCTGTTATTATAATATACAGTGCCCCCTATCATAACATAATGTCCTCTGATATTATAATATACAGAGACCTCTCTTATTATAATATACAGTGCCCCTTATATTACATAATGTCCTCTGTTATTATAATATACAGTGCCCCTTATACTACATAATGACCTCTGATATTATAATATACAGTGCCCCCTATCATTATATAATGTCCTCTCTTATTATAATATACAGTGCCCCCTATCATTACATAATGTCCTCTGTTATTATAATATACAGTGCCCCTATCATTACAAAATATCCTCTGTTATTATAATATACAGTGCCCCCTATCATTACATAATGTCCTCTGTTATTATAATATACAGTGCCCCTTATAATACATAATTTCCTCTGTTATTATAATATACAGTGCCCCCTATCATTATATAATGTCCTCTCTTATTATAATATACAGTGCCCCTATTAATACATAATGTCCTCTTTTATTATAATATACAGTGCCCCTTATATTACATAATGTCCACTGATATTATAATATACAGTGCCCCTTATATTACATAATGTCCTCTGTTATTATAATATACAGTGCCCCCTATCATTACATAATGTCCTCTGTTATTATAATATACAGTGTCCATTAAAATACATAATTTCCTCTGTTATTATAATATACAGTGCCCCCTATCATTATATAATGTCCTCTCTTATTATAATATACAGTGCCCCTATTAATACATAATGTCCTCTGTTATTATAATATACAGTGCCCCTTATATTACATAATGTCCACTGATATTATAATATACAGTGCCCCTTATATTACATAATGTCCTCTGTTATTATAATATACAGTGCCCCTTATAATACATAATTTCCTCTGTTATTATAATATACAGTGCCCCCTATCATTATATAATGTCCTCTCTTATTATAATATACAGTGCCCCTATCAATACATAATGTCCTCTGTTATTATAATATACAGTGCCCCTTATACTAAATAATGTCCTCTGATATTATAATATACAGTGCCCCCTATCATTATATAATGTCCTCTGTTATTATACTATACAGTGCCCTTTATATTACATAATGTCCTCTGTTATTATAATATACAGTGCCCCTTATATTACATAATGTCCTCTGTTATTATAATATACAGTGCCCCTTATAATACATAATTTCCTCTGTTATTATAATATACAGTGCCCCCTATCATTATATAATGTCCTCTCTTATTATAATATACAGTGCCCCCTATCATTACATAATATCCTCTGTTATTATAATATACAGTGCCCCTTATATTACATAATGTCCTCTATTATTATAATATACAGTGCCCCTTATATAACATAATGTCCTCTGTTATTATAATATACAGTGCCACTTATATTACATAATGTCCTCTGTTATTATAATATACAGTGCCCCCTATCATTACATAATGTCCTTTGTTATTATAATATACAGTGCCCCTTATATTACATAATGTCATCTATTATTATAATATACAGTGCCCCCTATCATTATATAATGTCCTCTCTTATTGTAATATACAGTGCCCCTTATATTACATAATGTCCTCTGTTATTATAATATACGGTGCCACTTATATTACATAATGTCCTCTGTTATTATAATATACAGTGCCCCCTATCATTACATAATGTCCTCTGTTATTATAATATACACTGCCCCCTATCATTACATAATGTCCTCTGTTATTATAATATACAGTGCCCCCTATCATTACATAATGTCCTCTGTTATTATAATATACAGTGACCCCTATGATTACATAATGTCCTCTGTTATTATAATATACATTGCCCCATATATTACATAATGTCCTCTGTTATTATAATATACAGAGCCCTTTATATTACATAATGTCCTCTGTTATTATAATATACAGAGCCCTTTATATTACATAATGTCCTCTGTTATTATAATATACAGTGCCCCTTATATAACATAATGTCCTCTGTTATTATAATATACAGTGCCCCTTATATTACATAATGTCCTCTGTTATTATAATATACAGTGCCCCCTATCATTACATAATGTCCTCTGTTATTATAATATACAGTGCCCCATATATTACATAATGTCCTCTGTTATTATAATATACAGTGCCCCCTATCATTATATAATGTCCTCTCTTATTATAATATACAGTGTCCCCTATCATTACATAATATCCTCTGTTATTATAATATACAGTGCCCCTTATATTACATAATGTCCTCTGTTATTATAATATACAGTGCCCCCTATCATTACATAATGTCCTCTGTTATTATAATATACAGTGCCCCTTATATTACATAATGTCCTCTGTTATTATAATATACAGTGCCCCTTATAATACATAATTTCCTCTGTTATTATAATATACAGTGCCCCCTATCATTACATAATGTCCTCTGTTATTATAATATACAGTGCCCCTTATAATACATAATTTCCTCTGTTATTATAATATACAGTGCCCCCTATCATTATATAATGTCCTCTCTTATTATAATATACAGTGCCCCTATTAATACATAATGTCCTCTGTTATTATAATATACAGTGCCCCTTATATTACATAATGTCCACTGATATTATAATATACAGTGCCCCTTATATTACATAATGTCCTCTGTTATTATAATATACAGTGCCCCCTATCATTACATAATGTCCTCTGTTATTATAATATACAGTGTCCCTTATAATACATAATTTCCTCTGTTATTATAATATACAGTGCCCCCTATCATTATATAATGTCCTCTCTTATTATAATATACAGTGCCCCTATTAATACATAATGTCCTCTGTTATTATAATATACAGTGCCACTTATATTACATAATGTCCACTGATATTATAATATACAGTGCCCCTTATATTACATAATGTCCTCTGTTATTATAATATACAGTGCCCCTTATAATACATAATTTCCTCTGTTATTATAATATACAGTGCCCCCTATCATTATATAATGTCCTCTCTTATTATAATATACAGTGCCCCTATCAATACATAATGTCCTCTGTTATTATAATATACAGTGCCCCTTATATTAAATAATGTCCTCTGATATTATAATATACAGTGCCCCCTATCATTATATAATGTCCTCTGTTATTATACTATACAGTGCCCTTTATATTACATAATGTCCTCTGTTATTATAATATACAGTGCCCCTTATATTACATAATGTCATCTGTTATTATAATATACAGTGCCCCTTATATTACATAATGTCCTCTGTTATTATAATATACAGTGCCCCTTATATTACATAATGTCCTCTGTTATTATAATATACAGTGCTCCCTATCATTACATAATGTCCTCTGTTATTATAATATACAGTGCCCCCTATCATTACATAATGTCCTCTGTTATTATAATATACAGTGACCCCTATGATTACATAATGTCCTCTGTTATTATAATATACAGTGCCCCATATATTACATAATGTCCTCTGTTATTATAATATACAGAGCCCTTTATATTACATAATGTCCTCTGTTATTATAATATACAGAGTCCTTTATATTACATAATGTCCTCTGTTATTATAATATACAGTGCCCCTTATATAACATAATGTCCTCTGTTATTATAATATACAGTGCCCCTTATATTACATAATGTCCTCTGTTATTATAATATACAGTGCCCCCTATCATTACATAATGTCCTCTGTTATTATAATATACAGTGCCCCATATATTACATAATGTCCTCTGTTATTATAATATACAGTGCCCCCTATCATTATATAATGTCCTCTCTTATTATAATATACAGTGTCCCCTATCATTACATAATATCCTCTGTTATTATAATATACAGTGCCCCTTATATTACATAATGTCCTCTGTTATTATAATATACAGTGCCCCCTATCATTACATAATGTCCTCTGTTATTATAATATACAGTGCCCCTTATATTACATAATGTCCTCTATTATTATAATATACAGTGCCCCCTATCATTATATAATGTCCTCTCTTATTATAATATACAGTGCCCCCAATCATTACATAATGTCCTCTGTTATTATAATATACAGTGCCCCTTATATTACATAATGTCCTCTGTTATTGTAATATACAGTGCCCCTTATATAACATAATGTTCTCTGTTATTATAATATACAGTGCCACTTATATTACATAATGTCCTCTGTTATTATAATATACAGTGCCCCCTATCATTACATAATGTCCTCTGTTATTATAATATACAGTGCCCCTTATATTACATAATGTCATCTATTATTATAATATACAGTGCCCCCTATCATTATATAATGTCCTCTCTTATTGTAATATACAGTGCCCCTTATATTACATAATGTCCTCTGTTATTATAATATACGGTGCCACTTATATTACATAATGTCCTCTGTTATTATAATATACAGTGCCCCCTATCATTACATAATGTCCTCTGTTATTATAATATACACTGCCCCCTATCATTACATAATGTCCTCTGTTATTATAATATACAGTGCCCCCTATCATTACATAATGTCCTCTGTTATTATAATATACAGTGACCCCTATGATTACATAATGTCCTCTGTTATTATAATATACATTGCCCCATATATTACATAATGTCCTCTGTTATTATAATATACAGAGCCCTTTATATTACATAATGTCCTCTGTTATTATAATATACAGAGCCCTTTATATTACATAATGTCCTCTGTTATTATAATATACAGTGCCCCTTATATAACATAATGTCCTCTGTTATTATAATATACAGTGCCCCTTATATTACATAATGTCCTCTGTTATTATAATATACAGTGCCCCTTATATTACATAATGTCCTCTGTTCTTATAATATACAGTGCCCCCTATCATTACATAATGTCCTCTGTTATTATAATATACAGTGCCCCTTATATTACATAATGTCCTCTGTTATTATAATATACAGTGCCCCCTATCATTATATAATGTCCTCTCTTATTATAATATACAGTGCCCCCTATCATTATATAATGTCCTCTCTTATTATAATATACAGTGCCCCTATCAATACATAATGTCCTCTGTTATTATAATATACAGTGCCCCCTATCATTACATAATGTCCTCTGTTATTATAATATACAGTGCCCCTTATATTACATAATGTCCTCTGATATTATAATATACAGTGCCCCCTATCATTATATAATGTCCTCTGTTATTATAATATACAGTGCCCTTTATATTACATAATGTCCTCTGTTATTATAATATACAGTGCCCCTTATATTACATAATGTCTTCTGTTATTATAATATACAGTGCCCCGTATATTACATAATGTCCTCTGTTATTATAATACACAGTGCCCTTATATTACATAATGTCCTCTGTTATTATAATATACAGTGCCCCTTATATAACATAATGTCCTCTGTTATTATAATATACGGTGCCCCCTATCATTACATAATGTCCTCTGTTATTATAATATACAGTGCCCCCTATCATTACATAATGTCCTCTGTTATTATAATATAAAGTGCCCCCTATCATTACATAATGTCCTCTGTTATTATAATATACAGTGCCCCCTATCTTTACATAATGTCCTCTGTTATTATAATATACAGTGCCCCTTATATTACATAATGTCCTCTGTTATTAAAATATACAGTGCCCCTTATATTACATAATTTCCTCTGTTATTATAATATACAGTGCCCCCTATCATTATATAATGTCCTCTGTTATTATAATATACAGTGCCCCTTATATTACATAATGTCCTCTGTTATTATAATATACAGTGCCCCCTATCATTACATAATGTCCTCTGTTATTATAATATACAGTGCCCCCTATCATTATATAATGTCCTCTGTTATTATAATATACAGTGCCCCTTATATTACATAATGTCCGCTGTTATTATAATATACAGTGCCCCCTATCATTACATAATGTCCTCTGTTATTATAATATACAGTGCCCCCTATCATTACATAATGTCCTCTGTTATTATAATATTCAGTTTCCCTTATATTACATAATGTCCTCTGTTATTATAATATACAGTGCCCCTTATATTACATAATGTCCTCTGTTATTATAATATACAGTGCCCCCTATCATTACATAATATCCTCTGTTATTATAATATACAGTGCCCCCTATCATGATATAATGTCCTCTCTTATTATAATATACAGTGCCCCTATCAATACATAATGTCCTCTGTTATTATAATATACAGTGCCCCCTATCATTACATAATGTCCTCTGATATAATAATATACAGTGCCCCCTATCATTATATAATGTCCTCTGTTATTATAATATACAGAGCCCTTTATATTACATAATGTCCTCTGTTATTATAATATACAGTGCCCCTTATAGTACATAATGTCCTCTGTTATTATAATATACAGTGCCCCCTATCATTACATAATGTCCTCTGTTATTATAATGTACAGTGCCCCTTATATTACATAATGTCCTCTGTTATTATAATATACAGTGCCCCTTATATTACATAATATCCTCTGTTATTATAATATACAGTGCCCCCTATCATGATATAATGTCCTCTCTTATTATAATATACAGTGCCCCCTATCATTACATAATGTCCTCTGTTATTATAATATACAGTGCCCCCTATCATTACATAATGTCCTCTGTTATTATAATATACAGTGCCCCCTATCATTACATAATGTCCTCTGTTAATATAATATACAGTGCCCCTTATATTACATAATGTCCTCTGTTATTATAATATACAGTGCCCCCTATCATTACATAATGTCCTCTGTTATTATAATGTACAGTGCCCCTTATATTACATAATGTCCTCTGTTATTATAATATACAGTGCCCCTTATATTACATAATATCCTCTGTTATTATAATATACAGTGCCCCCTATCATGATATAATGTCCTCTGTTATTATAATATACAGTGCCCCCTATCATTACATAATGTCCTCTCTTATTATAATATACAGTGTCCCCTATCATTACATAATATCCTCTGTTATTATAATATACAGTGCCCCATATCATTACATAATGTCCTCTGTTATTATAATATACAGTGCCCCTTATATTACATAATGTCCTCTTTTATTATAATATACAGTGCCCCTTATATTACATAATGTCCTCTGATATTATAATATACAGTGCCCCCTATCATTATATAATGTCCTCTGTTATTACAATATACAGTGCCCCTTATATTACATAATGTCCTCTGTTATTATAATATACAGTGCCCCCTATCATTACATAATGTCCTCTGTTATTAAAATATACAGTGCCCCTTATATTACATAATTTCCTCTGTTATTATAATATACAGTGCCCCCTATCATTATATAATGTCCTCTGTTATTATAATATACAGTGCCCCCTATCATTATATAATGTCCTCTGTTATTATAATATACAGTGCCCCTTATATTACATAATGTCCTCTGTTATTATAATATACAGTGCCCCCTATCATTACATAATGTCCTCTGTTATTATAATATACAGTGCCCCCTATCATTACATAATGTCCTCTGTTATTATAATATTCAGTGTCCCTTATATTACATAATGTCCTCTGTTATTATAATATACAGTGCCCCTTATATTACATAATGTCCTCTGTTATTATAATATACAGTGCCCCCTATCATTACATAATATCCTCTGTTATTATAATATACAGTGCCCCCTATCATGATATAATGTCCTCTCTTATTATAATATACAGTGCCCCTATCAATACATAATGTCCTCTGTTATTATAATATACAGTGCCCCCTATCATTACATAATGTCCTCTGATATAATAATATACAGTGCCCCCTATCATTATATAATGTCCTCTGTTATTATAATATACAGAGCCCTTTATATTACATAATGTCCTCTGTTATTATAATATACAGTGCCCCTTATAGTACATAATGTCCTCTGTTATTATAATATACAGTGCCCCCTATCATTACATAATGTCCTCTGTTATTATAATGTACAGTGCCCCTTATATTACATAATGTCCTCTGTTATTATAATATACAGTGCCCCTTATATTACATAATGTCCTCTGTTATTATAATATACAGTGCCCCTTATATTACATAATGTCCTCTGTTAATATAATATACAGTGCCCATATCATTACATAATGTCCTCTGTTATTATAATATACAGTGCCCCTTATATTACATAATGTCCTCTGATATTATAATATACAGTGCCCCCTATCATTATATAATGTCCTCTGTTATTATAAAATACAGTGCCCTTTATATTACATAATGTCCTCTGTTATTATAATATACAGTGCCCCTTATATTACATAATGTCTTCTGTTATTATAATATACAGTGCCCCTTATATTACATAATGTCCTCTGTTATTATAATATACAGTGTCCCATATATTACATAATGTCCTCTGTTTTTATAATATACCGTGCCCCTTATATAACATAATGTCCTCTGTTATTATAATATACAGTGCCACTTATATTACATAATGTCCTCTGTTATTATAATATACAGTGCCCCCTATCATTACATAATGTCCTCTGTTATTATAATATACAGTGCCCCTTATATTACATAATGTCCTTTGTTATTATAATATACAGTGCCCCCAATCATTACATAATGTCCTCTGTTATTATAATATACAGTGCCCCCTATCATTATATAATGTCCTCTCTTATTATAATATACAGTGTCCCCTATCATTACATTATGTCCTCTGTTATTATAATATACAGTGCCCCCTATCATTACATAATGTCCTCTATTATTATTATATACAATGTCCCTTATATTACATAATGTCCTCTATTATTATAATATACAGTGCCCCCTATCATTATATAATGTCCTCTCTTATTATAATATACAGTGCCCCCAATCATTACATAATGTCCTCTGTTATTATAATATACAGTGCCCCCTATCATTACATAATGTCCTCTGTTATTATAATATACAGTGCCCCTTATATTACATATTGTCCTCTGTTGTTATAATATACAGTGCCCCTTATATTACATAATGTCCTCTGTTATTATAATATACAGTGCCCCCTATCATTACATAATGTCCTCTGTTATTATAATATACAGTGCCCCTTATATTACATAATGTCCTCTGATATTATAATATACAGTGCCCCCTATCATTACATAATGTCCTCTGTTATTATAATATACAGTGCCCCTTATATTACATAATGTCCTCTGATATTATAATATACAGTGCCCCCTATCATTATATAATGTCCTCTGTTATTATAATATACAGTGCCCTTTATATTACATAATGTCCTCTGTTATTATAATATACAGTGCCCATTATATTACATAATGTCCTCTGTGATTATAATATACAGTGCCCCTTATATTACATAATGTCCTCTGTTATTATAATATACAGTGCCCCTTATATAACATAATGTCCTCTGTTATTATAATATACAGTGCCACTTATATTACATAATGTCCTCTGTTATTATAATATACAGTGCCGCCTATCATTACATAATGTCCTCTGTTATTATAATATACAGTGCCCCCTATCATTTCATAATGTCCTCTGTTATTATAATATACAGTGCCCCCTATCATTACATAATGTCCTCTGTTATTATAATATACAGTGCCCCTTATATTACATAATGTCCTCTGTTATTATAATATACAGTGCCCCCTATCATTACATAATGTCCTCTGTTATTATAATATACAGTGCCCCTTATATTACATAATGTCCTCTGTTATTATAATATACAGTGCCCCCTATCATTACATAATGTCCTCTGTTAATATAATATACAGTGCCCCTTATATTACATAATGTCCTCTGTTATTATAATATACAGTGCCCCCTATCATTATATAATGTCCTCTCTTATTATAATATACAGTGTCCCCTATCATTACATAATATCCTCTGTTATTATAATATACAGTGCCCCTTATATTACATAATGTCCTCTGTTATTATAATATACAGTGCCCCCTATCATTACATAATGTCCTCTGTTATTATAATATACAGTGCCCTTTATATTACATAATGTCCTCTATTATTATAATATACAGTGCCCCCTATCATTATATAATGTCCTCTCTTATTATAATATACAGTGCCCCCAATCATTACATAATGTCCTCTGTTATTATAATACACAGTGTCCCCTATCATTACATAATGTCCTCTGTTATTATAATATACAGTGCCCCTTATATTACATAATGTCCTCTGTTATTATAATATACAGTGCCCCTTATATTACATAATGTCCTCTGTTATTATAATATACAGTGCCCCCTATCATTATATAATGTCCTCTGTTATTATAATATACAGTGCCCCTTATATTACATAATGTCCTCTGTTATTATAATATACAGTGCCCCTTATATTACATAATGTCCTCTATTATTATAATATACAGTGCCCCCTATCATTATATAATGTCCTCTCTTATTATAATATACAGTGTCCCCTATCATTACATAATATCCTCTGTTATTATAATATACAGTGCCCCTTATATTACATAATGTCCTCTGTTATTATAATATACAGTGCCCCTTATATTACATAATGTCCTCTGTTATTATAATATACAGTGCCCCTTATATTACATAATGTCCTCTGTTATTATAATATACAGTGCCCCCTATCATTATATAATGTCCTCTGTTATTATAATATACAGTGCCCCTTATATTACATAATGTCCTCTGTTATTATAATATACAGTGCCCCTTATATTACATAATGTCCTCTATTATTATAATATACAGTGCCCCCTATCATTATATAATGTCCTCTCTTATTATAATATACAGTGCCCCCAATCATTACATAATGTCCTCTGTTATTATAATATACAGTGCCCCCTATCATTATATAATGTCCTCTGTTATTATAATATACAGTGCCCCTTATATTACATAATGTCCTCTGTTATTATAATATACAGTGCCCCCTATCATTACATAATGTCCTCTGTTATTATAATATACAGTGCCCCTTATAATACAAAATTTCCTCTGTTATTATAATATACAGTGCCCCCTATCATTATATAATGTCCTCTCTTATTATAATATACAGTGCCCCTATCAATACATAATGTCCTCTGTTATTATAATATACAGTGCCCCCTATCATTACATAATGTCATCTGTTATTATAATATACAGTGCCCCTTATATTACATAATTTCCTCTGTTATTATAATATACAGTGCCCCCTATCATTATATAATGTCCTCTCTTATTATAATATACAGTGCCCCTATCAATACATAATTTCCTCTGTTATTATAATATACAGTGCCCCCTATCATTACATAATGTCCTCTGATATTATAATATACAGTGCCCCCTATCATTATATAATGTCCTCTGTTGTTATAATATACAGTGCCCCTTATATTACATAATGTCCTCTGTTATTATAATATACAGTGCCCCCTATAATTACATAATGTCCTCTGTTATTATAATATACAGTGCCCCCTATCATTACATAATGTCCTCTCTTATTATAATATACAGTGCCCCTTATATTACATAATGTCCTCTGTTATTATAATATACAGTGCCCCTTATACTACATAATGTCCTCTGATATTATAATATACAGTGCCCCCTATCATTATATAATGTCCTCTCTTATTATAATATACAGTGCCCCCTATCATTACATAATGTCCTCTGTTATTATAATATACAGTGCCCCCTAGCATAACATAATGTCCTCTGATATTATAATATACAGTGCCCCCTATCATTATATAATGTCCTCTCTTATTATAATATACAGTGCCCCCTATCATTACATAATGTCCTCTGTTATTATAATATACAGTGCCCCTTATATTACATAATGTCCTCTATTATTATAATATACAGTGCCCCCTATCATTATATAATGTCCTCTCTTATTATAATATACAATGCCCCGAATTATTACATAATGTCCTCTGTTATTATAATATACAGTGCCCCTTATATTACATAATTTCCTCTGTTATTATAATATACAGTGCCCCCTATCATTATATAATGTCCTCTCTTATTATAATATACAGTGCCCCTATCAATACATAATGTCCTCTGTTATTATAATATACAGTGCCCCCTATCATAACATAATGTCCTCTGATATTATAATATACAGTGCCCCCTATCATTATATAATGTTCTCTGTTATTATAATATACAGTGCCACTTATATTACATAATGTCCTCTGTTATTATAATATACAGTGCCCCCTATCATTACATAATGTCCTCTGTTATTATAATATACAGTGCACCCTATCATTACATAATGTCCTCTGTTATTATAATATACAGTGCCCCTTATATTACATAATGTCCTCTGTTATTATAATATACAGTGCCCCCTATCATTATATAATGTCCTCTCTTATTATAATATACAGTGCCCCCTATCATTACATAATGTCCTCTGTTATTATAATATACAGTGCCCCTTATATTACATAATGTCCTCTATTATTATAATATACAGTGCCCCCAATTATTACATAATGTCCTCTGTTATTATAATATACAGTGCCCCCTATCATTACATAATGTCCTCTGTTATTATAATATACAGTGCCCCCTATCATTATATAATGTCCTCTCTTATTATAATATACAGTGCCCCCAATCATTACATAATGTCCTCTGTTATTATAATATACAGTGCCCCCTATCATTACATAATGTCCTCTGTTATTATAATATACAGTGCCCCTTATATTACATAATGTCCTCTGTTATTATAATATACAGTGCCCCCTATAATTATATAATGTCCTCTCTTATTATAATATACAGTGCCCCCTATCATTACATAATGTCCTCTCTTATAATAATATACAGTGCCCCTTATATTACATAATGTCCTCTGTTATTATAATATACAGTGCCCCCTATCATTACATAATGTCCTCTGTTATTATAATATACAGTGCCCCTTATATTACATAATGTCCTCTGTTATTATAATATACAGTGCCCCCTATCATTACATAATGCCCTCTGTTATTATAATATACAGTGCCCCCTATCATTACATAATGTCCTATGTTATTATAATATACAGTGCCCCTTATATTACATAATGTCCTATGTTATTATAATATACAGTGCCCCTTATATTACATAATGTCCTCTGTTATTATAATATACAGTGCCCCCTATCATTATATAATGTCCTCTATTATTATAATATACAGTGTCCCCTATCATTACATAATATCCTCTGTTATTATAATATACAGTGCCCCTTTTATTACATAATGTCCTCTGTTATTATAATATACAGTGCCTCCTATCATTACATAATGTCCTCTGTTATTATAATATACAGTGCCCCTTATATTACATAATGTCCTCTATTATTATAATATACAGTGCCCCCTATCATTATATAATGTCCTCTCTTATTATAATACACAGAGCCCCCTATCATTACATAATGTCCTCTGTTATTATAATATACAGTGCCCCTTATATTACATAATGTCCTCTGTTATTATAATATACAGTGCCCCCTATCATTATATAATGTCCTCTCTTATTATAATATACAGTGCCCCCTATCATTACATAATGTCCTCTGTTATTATAATATACAGTGCCCCTTATATTACATAATGTCCTCTGTTATTATAATATACAGTGCCCCCTATCATTATATAATGTCCTCTCTTATTATAATATACAGTGTCCCCAATTAATACATAATGTCCTCTGTTATTATAATATACAGTGCCCCCTATCATTACATAATGTCCTCTGTTATTATAATATACAGTGCCCCTTATATTACATAATGTCCTCTGTTATTATAATATACAGTGCCCCCTATAATTATATAATGTCCTCTCTTATTATAATATACAGTGCCCCCTATCATTACATAACGTCCTCTCATATTATAATATACAGTGCCCCTTATATTACATAATGTCCTCTGTTATTATAATATACAGTGCCCCTTATATTACATAATGTCCTCTGATGTTATAATATACAGTGCCCCCTATCATTATATAATGTCCTCTGTTATTATAATATACAGTGCCCCTTATATTACATAATGTCCTCTGTTATTATAATATACAGTGCCCCCTATCATTACATAATGTCCTCTGTTATTATAATATACAGTGCCCCTTATATTACATAATGTCCTCTGTTATTATAATATACAGTGTCCCTTATATAACATAATGTCCTCTGTTATTATAATATACAGTGCCACTTATATTACATAATGTCCTCTGTTATTATAATATACAGTGCCCCCTATCATTACATAATGTCCTCTGTTATTATAATATACAGTGCACCCTATCATTACATAATGTCCTCTGTTATTATAATATACAGTGCCCCCTATCATTACATAATGTCCTCTGTTATTATAATATACAGTGCCCCCTATCATTACATAATGTCCTCTGTTATTATAATATACAGTGCCCCTTATATTACATAATGTCCTCTGTTATTATAATATACAGTGCCCCCTATCATTACATAATGTCCTCTGTTATTATAATATACAGTGCCCCTATCATTACATAATGTCCTATGTTATTATAATATGCAGTGCCCCTTATATTACATAATGTCCTATGTTATTATAATATACAGTGCCCCTTATATTACATAATGTCCTCTGTTATTATAATATACAGTGCCCCCTATCATTATATAATGTCCTCTCTTATTATAATATACAGTGTCCCCTATCATTACATTATGTCCTCTGTTATTATAATATACAGTGCCCCCTATCATTACACAATGTCCTCTGTTATTATAATATACAGTGCCCCTTATATTACATAATGTCCTCTATTATTATAATATACAGTGCCCCCTATCATTACATAATGTCCTCTGTTATTATAATATACAGTGCCCCTATCATTACATAATGTCCTATGTTATTATAATATGCAGTGCCCCTTATATTACATAATGTCCTATGTTATTATAATATACAGTGCCCCTTATATTACATAATGTCCTCTGTTATTATAATATACAGTGCCCCCTATCATTATATAATGTCCTCTCTTATTATAATATACAGTGTCCCCTATCATTACATTATGTCCTCTGTTATTATAATATACAGTGCCCCCTATCATTACACAATGTCCTCTGTTATTATAATATACAGTGCCCCTTATATTACATAATGTCCTCTATTATTATAATATACAGTGCCCCCTATCATTATATAATGTCCTCTCTTATTATAATATACAGTGCCCCCAATCATTACATAATGTCCTCTGTTATTATAATATACAGTGCCCCTTATATTACATAATGTCCTCTATTATTATAATATACAGTGCCCCCTATCATTATATAATGTCCTCTCTTATTATAATATACAGTGCCCCCTATCATTATATAATGTCCTCTCTTATTATAATACACAGTGCCCCCTATCATTACATAATGTCCTCTGTTATTATAATATACAGTGCCCCTTATATTACATAATGTCCTCTGTTATTATAATTTACAGTGCCCCTTATATTACATAATGTCCTCTGTTATTATAATATACAGTGCCCCTTATATTACATAATGTCCTCTCTTATTATAATATACAGTGCCCCCTATCATTATATAATGTCCTCTCTTATTATAATATACAGTGCCCCCTATCATTACATAATGTCCTCTGTTATTATAATATACAGTGCCCCTTATATTACATAATGTCCTCTGTTATTATAATATACAGTGCCCCCTATCATTATATAATGTCCTCTCTTATTATAATATACAGTGTCCCCAATTAATACATAATGTCCTCTGTTATTATAATATACAGTGCCCCCTATCATTACATAATGTCCTCTGTTATTATAATATACAGTGCCCCTTATATTACATAATGTCCTCTGTTATTATAATATACAGTGCCCCCTATAATTATATAATGTCCTCTCTTATTATAATATACAGTGCCCCCTATCATTACATAATGTCCTCTCATATTATAATATACAGTGCCCCTTATATTACATAATGTCCTCTGTTATTATAATATACAGTGCCCCTTATATTACATAATGTCCTCTGATATTATTATATACAGTGCCCCCTATCATTATATAATGTCCTCTGTTATTATAATATACAGTGCCCCTTATATTACATAATGTCCTCTGTTATTATAATATACAGTGCCCCCTATCATTACATAATGTCCTCTGTTATTATAATATACAGTGCCCCTTATATTACATAATGTCCTCTGTTATTATAATATACAGTGCCCCTTATATAACATAATGTCCTCTGTTATTATAATATACAGTGCCACTTATATTACATAATGTCCTCTGTTATTATAATATACAGTGCCCCCTATCATTACATAATGTCCTCTGTTATTATAATATACAGTGCACCCTATCATTACATAATGTCCTTTGTTATTATAATATACAGTGCCCCCTATCATTACATAATGTCCTCTGTTATTATAAAATACAGTGCCCCCTATCATTACATAATGTCCTCTGTTATTATAATATACAGTGCCCCTTATATTACATAATGTCCTCTGTTATTATAATATACAGTGCCCCCTATCATTACATAATGTCCTCTGTTATTATAATATACAGTGCCCCCTATCATTACATAATGTCCTATGTTATTATAATATACAGTGCCCCTTATATTACATAATGCCCTATGTTATTATAATATACAGTGCCCCTTATATTACATAATGTCCTCTGTTATTATAATATACAGTGCCCCCTATCATTATATAATGTCCTCTCTTATTATAATATACAGTGCCCCTATCATTACATAATGTCCTCTGTTATTACAATATACAGTGCCCCTATCATTACAAAACATCCTCTGTTATTATAATATACAGTGCCCCCTATCATTACATAATGTCCTCTGTTATAATAATATACAGTGCCCCTTATATTACATAATGTCCTCTGTTATTATAATATACAGTGCCCCCTATCATTACATAATGTCCTCTGTTATTATAATATACAGTGCCCCTTATAATACATAATTTCCTCTGTTATTATAATATACAGTGCCCCCTATCATTATATAATGTCCTCTCTTATTATAATATACAGTGCCCCTATTAATACATAATGTCCTCTGTTATTATAATATACAGTGCCCCCTATCATTACATAATGTCCTCTGTTATTATAATATACAGTGCCCCTTATATTACATAATGTCCACTGATATTATAATATACAGTGCCCCTTATATTACATAATGTCCTCTGTTATTATAATATACAGTGCCCCTTATAATACATATTTTCCTCTGTTATTATAATATACAGTGCCCCCTATCATTATATAATGTCCTCTCTTATTATAATATACAGTGACCCTATCAATACATAATGTCCTCTGTTATTATAATATACGGTGGCCCTTATATTAAATAATGTCCTCTGATATTATAATATACAGTGCCCCCTATCATTATATAATGTCCTCTGTTATTATACTATACAGTGCCTTTATATTACATAATGTCCTCTGTTATTATAATATACAGTGCCCCTTATATTACATAATGTCTTCTGTTATTATAATATACAGTGCCCCTTATATTACATAATGTCCTCTGTTATTATAATATACAGTGCCCCTTATATTACATAATGTCCTCTGTTATTATAATATACGGTGCCACTTATATTACATAATGTCCTCTGTTATTATAATATACAGTGCCCCCTATCATTACATAATGTCCTCAGTTATTATAATATACACTGCCCCCTATCATTACATAATGTCCTCTGTTATTATAATATACAGTGCCCCCTATCATTACATAATGTCCTCAGTTATTATAATATACAGTGACCCCTATGATTACATAATGTCCTCTGTTATTATAATATAGAGTGCCCCATATATTACATAATGTCCTCTGTTATTATAATATACAGAGCCCCCAATCATTACATAATGTCCTCTGTTATTATAATATACAGTGCCCCATATATTACATAATGTCCTCTGTTATTATAATATACAGTGCCCCCTATCATTATATAATGTCCTCTCTTATTATAATATACAGTGTCCCCCTATCATTACATAATATCCTCTGTTATTATAATATACAGTGCCCCTTATATTACATAATGTCCTCTGTTATTATAATATACAGTGCCCCCTATCATTACATAATGTCCTCTGTTATTATAATATACAGTGCCCCTTATATTACATAATGTCCTCTATTATTATAATATACAGTGCCCCCTATCATTATATAATGTCCTCTCTTATTATAATATACAGTGCCCCCAATCATTACATAATGTCCTCTGTTATTATAATATACAGTGCCCCCTATCTTTACATAATGTCCTCTGTTATTATAATATACAGTGCCCCTTATATTACATAATGTCCTCTGTTATTATAATATACAGTGCCCCTTATATTACATAATGTCCTCTGTTATTATAATATACAGTGCCCCTTATAATACATAATTTCCTCTGTTATTATAATATACAGTTCCCCCTATCATTATATAATGTCCTCTCTTATTATAATATACAGTGCCCCTATCAATACATAATGTCCTCTCTTATTATAATATACAGTGCCCTCTATCATTACATAATGTCCTCTGTTATTATAATATACAGTGCCCCTTATATTACATAATGTCCACTAATATTATAATATACAGTGCCCCCTATCATTACATAATGTCCTCTGTTATTATAATATACAGTGCCCCTTATAATACATATTTTCCTCTGTTATTATAATATACAGTGCCCCCTATCATTATATAATGTCCTCTCTTATTATAATATACAGTGCCCCTATCAATACATAATGTCCTCTGTTATTATAATATACAGTGCCCCTTATATTAAATAATGTCCTCTGATATTATAATATACAGTGCCCCCTATCATTATATAATGTCCTCTGTTATTATAATATACAGTGCCCCTTATATTAAATAATGTCTTCTGTTATTATAATATACAGTGCCCCTTATATTACATAATGTCCTCTGTTATTATAATATACAGTGCCCCTTATATTACATAATGTCCTCTGTTATTATAATATACGGTGCCACTTATATTACATAATGTCCTCTGTTATTATAATATACAGTGCCCCCTATCATTACATAATGTCCTCTGTTATTATAATATACACTGCCCCCTATCATTACATAATGTCCTCTGTTATTATAATATACAGTGCCCCCTATCATTACATAATGTCCTCTGTTATTATAATATACAGTGACCCCTATGATTACATAATGTCCTCTGTTATTATAATATAGAGTGCCCCATATATTACATAATGTCCTCTGTTATTATAATATACAGAGCCCCCAATCATTACATAATGTCCTCTGTTATTATAATATACAGTGCCCCATATATTACATAATGTCCTCTGTTATTATAATATACAGTGCCCCCTATCATTATATAATGTCCTCTCTTATTATAATATACAGTGTCCCCTATCATTACATAATATCCTCTGTTATTATAATATACAGTGCCCCTTATATTACATAATGTCCTCTGTTATTATAATATACAGTGCCCCCTATCATTACATAATGTCCTCTGTTATTATAATATACAGTGCCCCTTATATTACATAATGTCCTCTATTATTATAATATACAGTGCCCCCTATCATTATATAATGTCCTCTCTTATTATAATATACAGTGCCCCCTATCTTTACATAATGTCCTCTGTTATTATAATATACAGTGCCCCTTATATTACATAATGTCCTCTGTTATTATAATATACAGTGCCCCCTATAATTATATAATGTCCTCTCTTATTATAATATACAGTGCCCCCTATCATTACATAATGTCCTCTCTTATAATAATATACAGTGCCCCTTATATTACATAATGTCCTCTGTTATTATAATATACAAGGCCCCCTATCATTACATAATGTCCTCTGTTATTATAATATACAGTGCCCCTTATATTACATAATGTCCTCTGTTATTATAATATTCAGTGCCCCCTATCATTACATAATGCCCTCTGTTATTATAATATACAGTGCCCCCTATCATTACATAATGTCCTATGTTATTATAATATACAGTGCCCCTTATATTACATAATGTCCTATGTTATTATAATATACAGTGCCCCTTATATTACATAATGTCCTCTGTTATTATAATATACAGTGCCCCCTATCATTATATAATGTCCTCTATTATTATAATATACAGTGTCCCCTATCATTACATAATATCCTCTGTTATTATAATATACAGTGCCCCTTTTATTACATAATGTCCTCTGTTATTATAATATACAGTGCCTCCTATCATTACATAATGTCCTCTGTTATTATAATATACAGTGCCCCTTATATTACATAATGTCCTCTATTATTATAATATACAGTGCCCCCTATCATTATATAATGTACTCTCTTATTATAATACACAGTGCCCCCTATCATTACATAATGTCCTCTGTTATTATAATATACAGTGCCCCTTATATTACATAATGTCCTCTGTTATTATAATATACAGTGCCCCCTATCATTATATAATGTCCTCTCTTATTATAATATACAGTGCCCCCTATCATTACATAATGTCCTCTGTTATTATAATATACAGTGCCCCTTATATTACATAATGTCCTCTGTTATTATAATATACAGTGCCCCCTATCATTATATAATGTCCTCTCTTATTATAATATACAGTGTCCCCAATTAATACATAATGTCCTCTGTTATTATAATATACAGTGCCCCCTATCATTACATAATGTCCTCTGTTATTATAATATACAGTGCCCCTTATATTACATAATGTCCTCTGTTATTATAATATACAGTGCCCCCTATAATTATATAATGTCCTCTCTTATTATAATATACAGTGCCCCCTATCATTACATAACGTCCTCTCATATTATAATATACAGTGCCCCTTATATTACATAATGTCCTCTGTTATTATAATATACAGTGCCCCTTATATTACATAATGTCCTCTGATGTTATAATATACAGTGCCCCCTATCATTATATAATGTCCTCTGTTATTATAATATACAGTGCCCCTTATATTACATAATGTCCTCTGTTATTATAATATACAGTGCCCCCTATCATTACATAATGTCCTCTGTTATTATAATATACAGTGCCCCTTATATTACATAATGTCCTCTGTTATTATAATATACAGTGCCCCTTATATAACATAATGTCCTCTGTTATTATAATATACAGTGCCACTTATATTACATAATGTCCTCTGTTATTATAATATACAGTGCCCCCTATCATTACATAATGTCCTCTGTTATTATAATATACAGTGCACCCTATCATTACATAATGTCCTCTGTTATTATAATATACAGTGCCCCCTATCATTACATAATGTCCTCTGTTATTATAATATACAGTGCCCCCTATCATTACATAATGTCCTCTGTTATTATAATATACAGTGCCCCTTATATTACATAATGTCCTCTGTTATTATAATATACAGTGCCCCCTATCATTACATAATGTCCTCTGTTATTATAATATACAGTGCCCCTATCATTACATAATGTCCTATGTTATTATAATATGCAGTGCCCCTTATATTACATAATGTCCTATGTTATTATAATATACAGTGCCCCTTATATTACATAATGTCCTCTGTTATTATAATATACAGTGCCCCCTATCATTATATAATGTCCTCTCTTATTATAATATACAGTGTCCCCTATCATTACATTATGTCCTCTGTTATTATAATATACAGTGCCCCCTATCATTACACAATGTCCTCTGTTATTATAATATACAGTGCCCCTTATATTACATAATGTCCTCTATTATTATAATATACAGTGCCCCCTATCATTATATAATGTCCTCTCTTATTATAATATACAGTGCCCCCAATCATTACATAATGTCCTCTGTTATTATAATATACAGTGCCCCTTATATTACATAATGTCCTCTATTATTATAATATACAGTGCCCCCTATCATTATATAATGTCCTCTCTTATTATAATATACAGTGCCCCCTATCATTATATAATGTCCTCTCTTATTATAATACACAGTGCCCCCTATCATTACATAATGTCCTCTGTTATTATAATATACAGTGCCCCTTATATTACATAATGTCCTCTATTATTATAATTTACAGTGCCCCTTATATTACATAATGTCCTCTGTTATTATAATATACAGTGCCCCTTATATTACATAATGTCCTCTCTTATTATAATATACAGTGCCCCCTATCATTATATAATGTCCTCTCTTATTATAATATACAGTGCCCCCTATCATTACATAATGTCCTCTGTTATTATAATATACAGTGCCCCTTATATTACATAATGTCCTCTGTTATTATAATATACAGTGCCCCCTATCATTATATAATGTCCTCTCTTATTATAATATACAGTGTCCCCAATTAATACATAATGTCCTCTGTTATTATAATATACAGTGCCCCCTATCATTACATAATGTCCTCTGTTATTATAATATACAGTGCCCCTTATATTACATAATGTCCTCTGTTATTATAATATACAGTGCCCCCTATAATTATATAATGTCCTCTCTTATTATAATATACAGTGCCCCCTATCATTACATAATGTCCTCTCATATTATAATATACAGTGCCCCTTATATTACATAATGTCCTCTGTTATTATAATATACAGTGCCCCTTATATTACATAATGTCCTCTGATATTATAATATACAGTGCCCCCTATCATTATATAATGTCCTCTGTTATTATAATATACAGTGCCCCTTATATTACATAATGTCCTCTGTTATTATAATATACAGTGCCCCCTATCATTACATAATGTCCTCTGTTATTATAATATACAGTGCCCCTTATATTACATAATGTCCTCTGTTATTATAATATACAGTGCCCCTTATATAACATAATGTCCTCTGTTATTATAATATACAGTGCCACTTATATTACATAATGTCCTCTGTTATTATAATATACAGTGCCCCCTATCATTACATAATGTCCTCTGTTATTATAATATACAGTGCACCCTATCATTACATAATGTCCTTTGTTATTATAATATACAGTGCCCCCTATCATTACATAATGTCCTCTGTTATTATAATATACAGTGGCCCTTATATTACATAATGTCCTCTGTTATTATAATATACAGTGCCCCCTATCATTACATAATGTCCTCTGTTATTATAATATACAGTGCCCCCTATCATTACATAATGTCCTATGTTATTATAATATACAGTGCCCCTTATATTACATAATGTCCTATGTTATTATAATATACAGTGCCCCTTATATTACATAATGTCCTCTGTTATTATAATATACAGTGCCCCCTATCATTATATAATGTCCTCTCTTATTATAATATACAGTGCCCCCTATCATTACATAATGTCCTCTGTTATTACAATATACAGTGCCCCTATCATTACAAAATATCCTCTGTTATTATAATATACAGTGCCCCCTATCATTACATAATGTCCTCTGTTATAATAATATACAGTGCCCCTTATATTACATAATGTCCTCTGTTATTATAATATACAGTGCCCCCTATCATTACATAATGTCCTCTGTTATTATAATATACAGTGCCCCTTATAATACATAATTTCCTCTGTTATTATAATATACAGTGCCCCCTATCATTATATAATGTCCTCTCTTATTATAATATACAGTGCCCCTATTAATACATAATGTCCTCTGTTATTATAATATACAGTGCCCCCTATCATTACATAATGTCCTCTGTTATTATAATATACAGTGCCCCTTATATTACATAATGTCCACTGATATTATAATATACAGTGCCCCTTATATTA